>NW_004955440.1:6775931-6835423 GCF_000276665.1 Chinchilla lanigera
GCAATGCTGAATCTGTTAGGACTTAGGCAGCTCTTAGAGATGTACTAAAATGGCTTTTGCATAAAAGGATGTGCATGAGTCTTTTGGGGGGGTAATGTTAGCGTTCTAATATAATATAATGTTGAGAGACTTAATACTCATTCTTAAGGATCACTAAATCTGTGTTATAATGTTCAAGTTGTGAAATGATAAGAATAAGCATCTATTTGTATCTGGAGACTGGTTTAAAGAACTGTGTCTGGTTGCCAAGTTGACAAAGGGTAGATTGCAATAGTTGATACACTATGTTAACTAGAGAATTGAAAGGTTTAAAAGCTTAAATAAGTGACTCAGTAGGAGGCAAGCATCCTCACTGCAAACATCCTGAGCTTCTGCAAGAGGAGGGTACAGAAATGGTGTGGGCAGATAACCTACACACAATGTAAGAGGGGAAAGGAGGCTTGTTCTCTCCCCTTTTTGCCCTTGCTGCTTTTGCTCTCTTGCACTGCCTTGAAGAGTTGCCCCTGTGCCCTGCCACCCTGCCTTGGAGCCAGCTGATTATGGACTGAAACCTCTACAGATTGTGAGCTAAATAAACCTTTCCTCCTTTAATTTTGAGTGTCAGGTATTTTGTCTCAACAATTAGAGGAAAGTAACTAAGACACCTGGGCAACTAACAAACTGAAGTATTCTTGTTCAGGAGAGGCATCTTCTGGAAAAGCGCTGTCATTCTTCAGGGTAAAGCAATATTGAAACTTCTCAGTAACACTGACATCTTTAATTAATTATTCCTTCCATAAAACTTCAAAAGGAAAGAATGTTGGCAGGTATAAGAATTTGTCTACACTTTGCCCAGTAAAGAAATTGTGGAAAGTCATTTTTGATTGAAATATTTTAAACCTGTTTTTCCAAGTTAAAAAAATGAACACACTAGCTATTGTGTATCTTGATTTTTAGTTTCTTTGCAAAATTTTCAAATGAGCTCTACTAATCATAGCATATATACAAAAATACCTGGCTTACTTTCTAATTTGTGAGACACAATACTTAACACGCACAAGGTAAAGAAGGAAAGGTTTATTATGTAGAGGTTTTAGCCCATAGTCGTCTGGCTTCAAGGCAGAGCATCATGGCAGAGGGTGATGTCAGAAGAGAAACAGTTGATTGAGTATCCATGGAAAGCAGAGAGAATAATTAAGAGAGGGAAGGAAATATGTGCTTCCAGGGTGTGCTCCCAATACCCCCTCCAACCAGGCTTTATCTTCCAAATAACATTTGAAAATTATTTAGGAGTCTGGGCATGGTGGTGCACAGCTACCCTAGCTCTTAGGAGACTGAAGCAGGATTATCTCCATGAGTTTGAGGCCAGCGTGAGCTACATAAGTGAGTTCAATTCTAGCCTGCACTACATAGTGAGACCTCATCTCAAAAAAGAAAAAAAAAAAGAAAGAAATTATGTAGGAATAATTAAATTTATTCCTTTATTTTGTCAAGTAGCTGTTACACATTGGCTAGCACTTGCAAATAAATGTCTCCAGAGAATGCACTAGTCCACAGAGAGTATCATAACACTGTCATTGAATCAATCCCTGTAACCCCACCAATGAGTAATGAGGCTTTTGGGGATTGGTGAGGGATCTAAGTATAAACCATAACAAGGAGTTTTTAACATTCAAATATTTCATGAAAAAAATTAGTTTTTCAAAGAATTTATCTTCAGTGTTTCTGGCTCACATCCTAATTCAAGGCTTTAATTTTTTCCAAAAATATTTCAGGCATCAGAGAAAATGTCTGAAGTGCTTCTAAACTTAGGGTGTACAAGAATGACCTGAGAAGATTGTTAAAATGCTGGTTCCCAAGCTCCACACCCAATGTGGGTGAATCAAGTCTTGGGTTGTGAGGAATCTGACAACAACTGTTTGAATGAAGCAGTCAAATGCAGATGAGCTCCAAAACAAATGACAAGAAATCCTCTCCTAGGGTTTAGGGGATCCGGAGGATTGCTGACTTCTGTACTCTCAAGTGAAAACTTTTGCTAATTTTGAGCCCAAACTAGATGAAGAAAATACGTAATGCTGGTGACAAAAATATTTGTGCGAGGATTCACCTGGGTAAGTGAATATCTTTTATTTACCCTTCTACTCTAATTATTGTCTTTGAGTCCTCTGCCACTGGAATTTAGCTTATAGTAAATTAAAACAACCTTCTGAGCCACCCTCTAAGCACAGTGTTAAATTCAACATGTTTCATATTGTTAAAATTTTTTTAAAAAACTATCAGATTGAAACCAACACTATCTCTGTGAGGAGAAAACTACCTAAATTTTTAACTAGCCAAAGTATGAGTGTAGGTAAGATACTAGAGGAGAAAGATACAGTTAAATTGATTCTAAGGACTTTTCCATATCCAATAGCAAAAGCTATGAAACTAGGCACATTTTTATAATGCAGGGAAACACAGCTAATGTGTATGCTATTGGATTACAGAGAGAAAAATGTGCCAGTGGATTAGAAATATAAAAAGAGGGCAAAGTGATGCGAATTTTACTGATCTTTACAATACCCAGCAAGGAGCAGATAGCAAGTATTTGATTTAAAAACCTGAAGTTTTACTATTTTTTATCTTTTAAATTATTTCTTTCTTTTGTAACATAGGTATTATACATTGGCCAGCACTTGCAAATAAATGTCTCTAGAAAAAGGTCTTATCTATAAATACACTAAATAGAAAAGGATTTTTATAAAGTCCTGCCTCTATCTCAGTTACACTGATTACCTTTTGTAAAATAAAACATCCCCACAAGTAGGAAGTTTGTTTCATATATGATGGACATTCAACTAATTGGATGATTGAATATGTTACTAGAATGTTTAATGAATAGACCCACACTGTTTGTGAATTATGTAGGGAACAGAAAATTTTGTATAGTATCTATAGAAATACCATATGGGAACTGATATAACACAAATAATTTTTATTTCACAAAGTAAATAGTATGGCGATTAAAATGAATTTAAGAAATTCAATCCTTTCAGCAGGTACTAAATTACTTTAGTTTGTAGTCTGTGATGAACTCATTGGCTCCATTATCACGTTTGAAAAATCTTAAATTATTAAGTGAGACATGTACAGTGAGAAATGACTTTCTCATGAATTACTGAAACACTTGATTGCGTTAGTGACAAATTCATTTTGCTCTCATATCAGGCCCAATCTTAACAAAATCTATGGTGCAGAGATAGACCTGCTGCAGCTCCAGATTTATTGATAGAGATTTAAGAGGTCTCTGCTGTATTCAAATTACTTTATATCCATTTAACACATTTGCTCTAATTAAAAAGTAAGACTTAACTTTCTTGCTAGTCTCCCCATGTGTATGCTGGTGCCATTTAACTCAGAAGGGAAAGATCAAGTGACAGACTATATGAAAATATTAAAATATAAATTACATAATTTAGGTTGTTTTCTCTGAATTTAGAAATGCTATGAGCTTAAAGTTGAAATTTCAGTGACTCAGTTCTGATTTTCTGTATAGTGATTTTATTTCTAAATCAGTTATGACTTACATATCAAACATTTCTAGAACAGATTAAGAGACATATGAATTTTAATTAGTTCTGACTGGAGGGAAAATAACCCATTCCCAGGTTACTCAACTTATTTGGAGACTCAATTGAGACTGTAGACTGTGAGTCCATTGTTATATTTTCAATTCATTAATTTCTCAAATTAAACCTAAGAATTTGGTAAGATGACAGAGTACTTCAAATTCTTGCTCTCATCTTTGAAAACAGCCATAATGGACTTGGATTTTGACTGAATCACTTAAGTTTAATATAGGATCACATAAGTAGTACCTTTTACTTTTACATTTTTTCTGCCAAATTGGTTCTGATCTACATCAGAAGCTAGCTAACTTAGGATCTCTAAGTAGCTAGTCAGAGGATACCTCTGTCGCCACAAAGAGGTTGTGGAAATATCACATTGTTTCCTCTTAAAATCCAAACTCCTCTGGAGTATTGAACCGTAATCGCACTTGATTAACGCATAACTACACTTGGTAACATTTAGCTAATGAGACCAAAGGTTTAACTAGTTGACTGTCCATAGCCTTCATAGTCACTGATTTTACTTATTCATTTGTGCTTTCCCTTACACTCCTCAATGTGCCTCGCACACTCTGATGTCAGTGAGGAAATCACTACGTATACTCCCACCAGGGAGCACAAGGACAAGTTTACTTCATTATTTTGTGTGGGTGGCATTTGTTCTAAAAGTAGATTAGAATCCAAGGAAGTGTGTTCAAGACAAGCTTTTAAAACATTAAGGTTAGTGGTAATGAAAACAGTCAAAGAAACAAAATTCACAGGTGGTAACAGCCGTGAGTGAAGGGGGAGGCAGGATCTCAAAGCAGGCTTGAAGACTGACCTGCTTCAATCCTTTCTGTCTACAGTTGCCAAAGTTGATTTTTTAGACGGATTGGCATATCTGATTTCATACAAGAATGTTTTAATTTTCATTTAACAGTTACTCTTAAAATTACACTAAAAACTGTGGTGGTGAAGTATTATTAGGTTTTCAGAGTTGAACTATTACTTATCACTCACCAAATGCTATCATTTATCAAATGCTATTATAATTTCTAAATTGGCAAATATTTCTGACACCATGGGATGATTCATTTTCTAAACAGTTAGTTTGGTTAGTGCTTTGAGCAGAATAAGTTTTTTCATGAATGTGGTCACGAACATGTTTATGATTGTATGTGTTTATTAGCTAACTTTGTGTTTAACATTTCTCAAAGTTGCTTTTTACACTTTATAAATTTTGCTGATCATCTCCCCTAAGGGGTTGAAAACCTAAGTTTTTTTTTTTTTTTTTTGATGTAGTTATACAGTTTTAGCATTCCATCACAGCTTACTGAAAACCTAAGTTTGTAATATTATTGCTTCCCATTCAAACACTGATTTACTAATTATCTTTTGTTAGATATGGTAATTATTTCTAACTCTTGTTGCCAAAGCAATGCAGCAACAAATTAGACATATATACACTTTTTTTGTACCCCTATGTGTATGCTTCTCATATATATACCTACAGATAAATTTGTTGATTAAAGAGCTCTGCATTTTGATAAATCATAATACATATTCTTCCAAAATTTCATGCTAATTTTTTAGGCCTGCTATAAGTATACAAAAGTGTTACCTATATTTCAGCCTTTACTGCTTTTGAATAAGCTTTCTTATTATGTTGCTCATCAAATAGTTATAGGTTTTATATCACATAATTTTTTGCTATTGCTATAGAATTTGACTATCACATATTCTTTATAAAGATTTACTTTATTTTTAGAGGGTTTTGTTTTGTTTTGTTTTGTTAACACAGGGTCTCACTCTATAGTCTGGGTTGGCCTTGAACTCACTATGTAGCCTAGAGTGGCCTCAAACTTGCAGCAATCCTCCTGTCTCCCATGTGCTGGGATTACAGGCACGTGCCACCATGCTAGGCCACATTATTTTATATGTATTATTAAATCAGATTTCTCATTTTCTATTTGTTTCTTATTTTCTTACTGAGAATCTGTAAGAACACATATTGACTATTAATCATCTTTCAGCTACCAGTACTTCACATATTTCATCCTGGTATGTTATGTTTTCCTTTGCTGAAAAAATATGTCAAATATGCCATGAATTTTTATGATGACATCACTGTTCTTATTATACTCTAGAAAGTTATCACAAAATTATCCTATTTTAATGTTTAAATATCTTTGTTATATTTACAAATGTGATTTACATTCATATTGAATGAAATAAACATTTAATTTCACTTATAAACAAATTTCCAATCATTCTCACCCCACTTATTGAACAAAAACCTTTCTCTATGGTTTGAGAGTTGCTCCTTTATCATGTGACTCACTCATGTATGTTTTCTCATCTGCCTCCTTGTCTGTCATGCTCCACTACCTATTTGTCTATTCTGTAAGAACAATAAATAGTTTTGCAGCACATTTTTATCAGCAAGTGGGGCTAGAATGGAGATTGCTCTTGGAACATCAAGTTTCACTGACTATAATACCAACCTCACTTCTAGTTTTGCCAAAGCCAGACCTGTCATTAATACTTTTCTTATCAAGCACCTCAGCCTTCTTTATGTTGGTTCCCAGTGCTTTACAAATATCATCCAGCAACTGTGTCTCTTTGTAAGAGAACCGTGTTGCTCTTGCCAGACTAATTTTCCTGTACACACAGAACGGGAGGTTCTTGGGGGCACTGCTCTCTTAACTGATGGTGCAGTTCTTCTGTCCCTTGGCTGAATTGACATAGGTGTGCATTATGCTGTCATCAGAATTCCTTTATGGGACCTGTGCAGTACACTTATTGAACAAAAACCTTTCTCTATGGTTTGAGAGTTGTTCTTATCCAATGTGTTTCCCTTCTCTTTCCTTCCTCTCAATTCCCTCGCTGAATTTTCTTGGGAAAACTTCCTACTAAATTAGTTTCATACAAAATCTCACCTCATGGTCTGCTTCTAGATGACACATCCTAAGGCAGTCATTCATAACATTGAGTGCATTTTCAAGTTCAAAACCTGAGATTTGGAAACTTTGTAGAATGTTACACAGGAAAAAAAGTGGTAAAATCTGACTAGGTCTTTTCAGCAAATTATTCATCAATTTCAAATATTTAACTTTGCCTGGTGAGCCAAACTTGTCTTGTCCTACTCTGTATCTCTGTCTTGCTGGCCAACAATGGCCTCAGGCTCATCTTCAGCTTGGCCAAGGACATCTACAGGTGGAAACTACAGAACGTAACAGATCCAAAGGCCTCTGTAGGAATTCCACTTTTGCAATCCCACTTCAGCCGATGCAGCTGGGTTCCTGGATCTGGGTAGAAACTGATTTATTCACCTCTATTTTTTAGTCACTTTTTATGCCTTTTGTGACATTAGTTAACTCTAATGAAACTCTTTGGAGTTTTGTAGTGTAGTGTTTAAATAATTCTTTTTTTTTTTTTTTTTTTTTTGGTGGTTTTTCTCCAGTACCAGGAACCGAACTCACGACCTTGCGCTTGCCAGGCAGGCGCTTTTGCCGCTGAGCTAAATCCCCAGCACCTGTTTAAATAATTCTATACCACAAAACTCCAAAGAGTTTCATTACAGTTAACTGATTTCATAAAAGGCATAAAAAGCAATAAAAGACAATTGGAAATAACCTTGGAAGTCTAACGCAGCAAGGACTCTTTAGGAGATTCATTATATCCTGGAATGGAGGAAGTCACCCGAGGAAGGTAGGAATGGAGGAAGAGGCTTTGAAATAACTACTTTCTATCCTTTCTTTTCAAGTTTTGAGGAATTAAAATTGATTCCTCATATTATTTCCAGCCCTAAAATCTGACATCCAGTTAAAGTATCAGGAAGCACAACAGAACTTCCAGCATCTATAAGAAACTCTCTTAAAGAAAATGCTGAAATCCCTTTATTAAGAGAGGTCAAAAGTCATGGTGGGAGAAGTTGGGGATACCAGATTTGACTGAGAGAATTTCACAGATCTTTAGTCCTGTTAAGAAAATTTAAGGTGAATTCAAAGTGAAAGGTCACAGAGGATTAAATTGGAATGGCATATTAAGATGGAGAAGTTAGCATTTATGGTTTTGGTGGAAAAACAGGTTGATAGATGACATAGGAGAAGTAGAGGGAGACATGTTTCGGTAGAAGATGGTTTTGATGGACTGTAGTGGGAGAGGTCAGAATTAGTAGGTTATACACCATTTCAAAACAAACAAACAAACGAAAAATCTCCAAGGAATCACTCCTTCTCTTGTGGGATGCAATGCACTTCTTTCTCTTCTCCTAGTTTGAAAATAGTGTATTAATTTTGCATGATACGGTTTTATAATAATTTTCTTTAAATTTAAAGCTGAACCACTGAATTTGAATGAGTACTAGGCAAAAAAAGGAGCTTAGAATACAAAATTTAAGGAGAGGCATTATCAGTGTCATGAAAGTGCTGACTCTGTTCGTACATGATACCGAAAGTGAGTGACTTCTAAAAATTTTTTGTGCTGCCCTCATTACTTGCTTTACAACTCCTTCTTGTCTTAGAGAAAGACACAGAGGGTGTGTTAATTTGTTTGTGAGGTAGAGCCAAAGGAAACTATTTTCAGCTAAAATTGATAGGCAGGAAATCAAAAGTCACTTCCAAGAAACAGGCTTTAAGACTCCTCCCTCTCTTCTAAAAACGTTAACTGAACTGAGTGTTGCTAAATCTTTTAAGCCTGGACTCATCAATCAGAACACTGCAGGTATGGTAAGGTAAGAATTTCTACCATGGCTGTGAATGTAAAATTCAGGTCACAGTAATGGACCAGAGGCTAATCAGACTGGGTAGTTTAATGAAGAAAATTTGAGTCCTGTTTGTCGGCAGAATCTTGACATTTACATGAGAATGAGCTACCCGGGGATTTATAAAAAGTTGTATATAGGACAGAAACATGAAACAGAGTCCCAGTTCCAATTCTGAGTAAAGTCAGAACTCTGATTCTTTAGGGAAAACTCTAGAACATCAGGGACTGCTCTTAAATATATTGGGTACAAACTTGAAGTGGAGGAATTAAAACAGAGAAATTTATGCTAGCAATGGTCACAGGGTAAATCCTGGATCACAGAAACAAGACAGAAGTTCAATTTTGAGATGTTTGACTGAGTTCCATAAGTGTCTGGTCTAGGAAATCTAAGCTATCCCAAACTAATGAATGAGCTGGAGCTCCTCATCTACAGGACTGAGATTTCAGCTGGGCTGCAGAAGCTGGCTGTAATGTAGGTCTCAGTGGTAGGCAGAAATGCAATCCTCCCAAAATATTCATGTCCTAATTGTTGGAACCTGTAAGTTAATTAGGTTACATGGAAAAGGGGTTAAAGTTTTGGTTTCATATAGGATTAAAGTTGCTAATCAGCAAATTTTGTATTGCAGAGGTTTTTCCTGGATTATCATAATGAGCTCAAAGTCATCACAAATGTCTTAAAATGCAGAAAGGCCAAGCACACCCCTCAGTATGAAGGTGCTGTGATAGAAATACTAAATCTGCCACTTCTGACTTTTAGAATGAAAGAGGCCCTAAGGGAAGGAAGTGAGCAGCTCCTAGAAGCTAGGAAAGGCAAGACAACGTACCCTTCCTCAGAACCTGGACAAAGAAATGTAACTCAATGAACACCTTCTCTTTCCTTAGCACTGTGAGAATCAAAGTCCTTCATTCTAAAAGGATAATGTAACTTCATGCTGTTTTGCACTAAGATTGTGGTAATTTGGCACTGTAATAACATACATCTAATATACAAACCAAGTAATACCTTCTGACTAATGCAAAGATAACACAGTACTTTGAAGCCTTAACCCCAATGCAAAAATTTTGATGTCAAATTAACACAAGGAAAGTTGATAAAATACAGGAAAGCCAAAATGAACACGAGCAAAGGTCATAAGACAAGAAAAGACTTAGGAAGACTGGTTACTGTCAGAGGTTCTACTTCAGATAAAACCAAGGGATGGTTACTATGGGATGTATAGAAAGAAACAGATCTTTTCAGCTCTAAAAATCACTCATGCAAGACTAGAAAGTTGGGAACAAAGTGGGCAGATGGCAGTAAAAACAGTGATCTGGGGAGGAGACTTTTGCACGGTGGTAGACCATGTTCTCCGTGCCAAGAACTCTCCTTTCTTTCAGCAAAATGACGGAAATTTTGTGTCCTTTCAAGGCCAGCATCACTGAGACCATGGAGAAACAGTGCTCCTGGATATTATATAACTTTCAATTGTTACCATTTTATACTTAAAACAACAGCACAAATAGTAATAAAATTTGACATTTGAGGGGCTGGGGATATAGCTCAGTGGCAAAAGCGCCTGCCTGGCAAGCGCAAGGTCGTGAGTTCGGTTCCTGGTACCGGAGAAAAAATAAATAAATAAACAAATAAAATAAAATAAAATTTGACATTTGAACAGCAAGAATTCAGTAAATGTACATTTTGTATAGTTCTTAAGACAATTTTTCAAGATGAATGGAAAAATGGAAGTATTATAGACGGAGATGTTTTAGGCTTTGTATTAATACCTTAAGTGATGGCCAATGATACTTTAACTGATTAGCCAAGGCGATTCAGCAAGCTGAATGTCAGAGTTGAGACCAAAGCCACAATAAAGTGTGAAGAGCTATTCTTGAAAAAATTTCAGAGTTTCTCAAAATTCAGATGGATGGAGGAAACATCATTTATTCTAACTGAAATTATAACATTATCAAAAATAGACTCTATTTATTTAATTTTTCACTGTCACGTAAAGTGATTTCTATCTACATATAGATAGGCTACACTCCTATGTATCAAGGCTACACTTCCATTCTGTCCTAAATGCATGGAAATGAAACCACTTAGAGACAGGCAAAATAAGAAGACTATAAAGGTGTAGAGCAGAAAGCTGCAAAGCAGCAGAGGCAGTGTTGGAGTGATTTGTGTGTAACTAAGTCGCCAGGTCACTAGGAGAACTTTCCTACTTAGGAAGAAATCTCCTGGTATCTTTCCTGTGACCTGGAACCTCCACCCTCAGGACAGTTTAGGAAAAGAAAAACCCAGATAAAAGTTGATTTTCACTTATAGACTGTTTTGTTTTTTTATCTTTTTGAGACAGGGTTTCACTATGCAGTTCAGGCTGCCTTGAACTCAGTTGGTAACCCAGGCTGGCCTCAAACTCACAAGAACCCTCCTGCCTCAGCCTCCCAAGTGCTGGGATTATAGGCATGATATTTTCAATTGAGAATTTGACATAGAATTTCAATAAGCTAGGAGACTTACTTTTCTTTTTCAAACATACTGAAAAATACATTAAAGGCTATTTTTTATTTTAAAGAGAATAAAAAAAAGAACAATAGTAAAGGACTGACAACACAGACAAAAACAACACAAAGCAAAAACAATAAGAATGATACAGGGTTTCAGGATAAAATGATAGGAATGAACAGTAGTTGCTCTATTACATATTTTTATCTTCAGTGAAGTTGCTCAGATTATCAGATGTAAGAATGCAAGAATGATCAAACCATTAAAGAGAATAAAAAATAAAAACAAAAAAATTAGAAATGATACAGGGTTTCCCTAAACAAATGATAGGAATTCAATAATGGTTGTTATACTGCATATTATTGTCTTCAAATCAGTTGTTCAGATTACCAGATATAAGCATGCAACATTGGTTAAAAAAAAATAAAGTATTAACTATTCCTTTCAATAAACCATTAGACATCAGCAGTAGTTATTCCAGCCATCCTTCTGTGTACATATATATTTTTCACTTCTTTCTTTTCCTCTTACTCATAAGTGAAATAAACAGACCCACAAGTGTAAACGTCATAGTGTAAGAACATGAAAGAGTAAATAAAACCCAAAACAAACAATAGATATTAAGAAAGAAGAAGAAATTGCTCAAAAGAAGAAACAACTGGGATGAGGGAAAGCAGTAAAGGCTATTTAAGTGATATTTCCCAGTGGTCAGAAAAAGATGGTTGTTTCATTAAACATAACAAAAACTTTTAAAATCACATATCCTGTTACTACTTGATTAATTTAATTTCTATACATATATGATTGAATTGCAAACATTTATTATTCTCTGTTTGCATTGTGATTGACAGATTGACATACAGGTTGAGAAAAAGCTACAAAGACCAGAATATCTCAGTTTTTTTGTGTGTGAATAATATTAGTTGCAGTCTCATTTTTGCCCTACTATTAGTTTAATCATGAAATTTCTCTTTGAATATGTAAGTTATACATTGTTTATCCCCGAGGGCTTTTTATCTCTCTTTCCTGAACCAGAATTTGAAGAGGGAACACATTTGTAGTGCATTCGTCTTTAGTGTTTTAACTCAGTGATAAGCCGTAGTTTCCTTGAAGTGCATAATGACAAACCAAGTGTTAAAAATGGATGGAAAACCTGTAATTTTTCCTTTTGGGAGTATTAGGGTACCGATTACATGTATTTGTTGAATAACATATATTTTGGAGTACCTACTCTGAATAGTCATCAAATAGAGAATTATTTCTTCAAATGCAGGAATTTAGGAAGAAAATCACCAATGGGCTTAAAACTGTGTGTGGCTGACCATGGAGTTCCACAACACGACACACAAGCTCAGCTCTGTCTGTAAAGATGCTTCACAGTTAACATGATATGGTGCATTCTGTGGAGCCAGCTCTTGTCCCCGGGGTATGGAATATACTTATCTGTGAAATTCTCTTCCCAGGTGATTTCATAAAAAGTTCATCAAACTTGCTCTGGCTACTCACTTATTAAATTACCACCTCAGTCATTCATTGGCACCCCACAGTATGTGTGACCGAGGAGTGAGGAGCTGGTTTATCTATATCATGCAGAGCTGGTTTGGTCACGGAGAGTAGAATATCTTCTATTAGCACTATGACCATTAACTGGTTTGTTTTCAGGTCAGGATATAAAACTGCAAATAGGAACCTATAACAGTACCTTCAGTCTTGCTACTAATTTCTAAAACAAGTTCAAATTAAACCTAAATTTGAAAGCACAACTTGCATAAAGCTTAGTGGTTTTTATTGAGTGAAAGTATAAATATGTCACAAGTGATAGGAAAGCAACAATTCCATTAAAAATGTCCGATTTCAGGGTGCCATTTGAAAAAAGAATGATGGAAATAAAGACAAATAAGACTGAATAAGGAAACTGGCTTGTGGGTTATAAATGGTGCACCTATTAGCAGAGTCATAAACAAGAAAATGAAGTAATTGGGCAAACTGCAGGAAGAGAAAATTATATAAATGGAGAGAACCTTGTTGAAATAATCAAGAGATTTCAACAATTTAGAAGGTAGCAGTTTTTCAATTGCTGATATGATTAATTTTTTTCTCTCTCAAGCTATTCTTTCAGAGTGTTAGTGAAACTGTTAAAATATAATTTGTGTTATTATTAAGTAGGTTGGACTATAGCAACATAAATTAAATTTAAAGTGATGCTCTAGGAAGCAAAACTTTTAAAGAGGAATATACCCTAAAACACTCTCTTGAAGTCAGCAGAAAATATAAAGCAGTATGACCTCTCCCTACCTCCTAATTTTCTGTTTTTATGAAATAGTCTAACTACATGATAGAGGCTAGATAATTTCATTATCCTTAGCTATGGAAATTCTGCTGACACTTTGAGTCTCTAATTTGTGTCTGGTGTTTATGTTAGTAAACATAATCCTGATGCTAAAGTTGCTACCTTTTCATCTGCCAGGTTTAATAAGCTTATTAGAGAATTATGTTCTGACCTGGAAAAATATTTGGTCTCAAAGACTATATAACATACATGGGATCATAAGATACTAATAAATAAAAAGCAAAAGTAATTTCCCTCACTTCCATGACCCTGAAAGCATGTACATGTATTCAGACCACATATATATTTCACACATGAAGCAAGATAAATTATAAACTTCTAGTAAGATGAATATGTCTACTTTCATCATTTCAAAATAATTAACTACATCTGTGAATAACATAAAGTCAATGCCCTTTTCTAAGGAACATATTCTAATGATGTTTGGACTTTTCAGGACATTTCAGTATTTCCTTCAGGTAAACCACAGAGAGTGGGCTTTCTTTGGTTTTTTACTCATATGTAGAGACTGAGCGCATCTGCATATATAATACTGCATAGAGGTAAAAGTCACAAATCTGTGAATACAAACTACCTTGACAGTGAGAAACTGGGTGAGCAATGTTACCTAATATTTTTAGGCTCCCACAGCTATGACATGAAATAACTTAATTTTGAGACTTCTCCCTTAACCACTGTATCGTTCTAATGCAATAATTTTTAATATAATGTACTTAATTTGATCTCCACGATCTGAGGGGTAGGCTTCTGGTCTAACAAAGATATTTTTTTCCACCTTAATTCAATTTGTCTTCATTTATGCCATGGGAACATGATGCATTTGCAGATACAGTGTATTTATCAGCCACTGATTATCCCAAAAAGGAACTTTAGGTTATTGGTGTTGAGTTTATGGGTAATAGTTCATATGTTTTCTTCTGTGGATGCAAACTTGCTGACTATAGCCGTAATTATTTTCTGCTATTTTATTGAATCAATATAGGAATAAATTGGACTGCATATAGGAAAACTTGACAATTCATACTACATTTTATTCCAGGTGTATTTCTCAAAGTGAGAAGAGAAAAGTACAGGAATACCAAGCTGAAAGAGCTTTAAATCATTGGAACCATATGTACTATAGAGCTTAGTGCATTGAGCAGAAATTGTGATATTCTTTAATATGTTCACCACTCTATCTTTCGGACTTTTGTTACTGAAACTGGACTGTGAAGAAAATAGCCCCAAATATTATTTTTCTCAGAAATATTATTTTATAATAATGTAGATAATGTACAAGTCACAATGTCTAAGAAGGTGATGGAAAATTGATGATTATTTTGTTTTATAAAAAATTGGTATGTCCTTGCAAAACATAATAATTAATTCATTCAGCGAAATTTGAACATATATTTTGAACTTTCTATTTAAACAACCAGTCATGAGAGAAACACAAAAACTCAACTAGATAAATGAGTACATCAGTATACAACATATAGGAAATGGATCTGATATAATTAAACATAATGTTCACTCTCACTTGTAAGCATAGAGATGTAAATTTAAATCATTTTCAAATTTGAAAAATAAAACATAGCATTTAGTTCTGGTGAATATGCAGTGTGGTGAAAACCTTAAAGTACAGCAGGTATAAAACAAAATGTGCACAACTTTCTGGAAATTAGCGGAATGACATGTTTCACTGACTTTAAATTTATAATTTATATTTTTATATATTTAAAATTTATATTTTTATATATTTAGTTATGATAAATTGTAATTTATATTTTATATATTTTCACTGACTTTATATTTGTAATCTTTGTTTCATGATTTTGTTTTGTCATAAGGTATTTCAAAAACAAAGCAAGGACCATAAAAATGGCTATAAGCACTAAAACTTTAGTGGTATTTTTATAAATATTTAAAATAGAAACAAATTCATAAATCAAAGAAGTGTGTAATTTAATTATGTTATAGCTATAGAGTAGAATCCTATATAGTCATTAAATTATATTCACAAATGCTCAACATAGTAAAATACTTACTGCATAGTTTTATTTAGGAATAATGTTAGAAAAATATAATCTCAATTCCATAAAATATATGTATGTAAGGAAATTACAACTCAACAATTTAAACAAGAAATATCTTTCATTTGTGGAATCCATAGATTATTTGTATACTTTTTAATCTATTTTTTATTTGTGCAAATGAATGTATACTACTTTATTATAAATTTTTGGTACAGACATTTAGAATCATATATGCATCACATAACTATATATATATATAACTTTAAAGAGAAACAAACAATAAAAATGGTATAGAATTTCAACATAAGTGAGGAAATTAACAATGGTTATTATATTGCACACTATTATCTTCAAAATAGTTGTTCAGATTACCACATATAGGTGTGAAAAAATGATCTAACAATATAATCACAAACCTTTCTTTTCAATTAACTAATAGAAATTAATAGTACAATTACCTTAGCTATGTTGTATACATATATATTGTTTTCTTTTCCCCCTTTCCTCTTTTCTCATTGCCCCCACCCCAGTCGTTCCTTCCTTTTGAGCAGTTTCCATTTCACAGTATCTATTGTACCTTCTGGATCTTATTTACTCTCTCAGGTTCTTACACTAGGGAGACATTACGATGTTTACACATGAGGGTCTGATTTATTTCACTTGTGAGTAGGTCTCTAGTTGCATCCATTTACCTATAAAAGCTTAGAGTTTATCTTTCTTCATAGTTGAGTAGTACTCTATTGTATAAAAATACTACATTTTTGTTTGTCCATTCCTCAGTTGAAGGGCACTTGAGTTGTTTCCAAGACTTAGTTATGACAAATTGTGCTGCCATAAACATGAGTGCACATACATTGCTGTGGTGTGATGTTTTCAATTCTTCTGGAAAAATACCTGGAAGGGGAATAGATGGGTTGAATGAGACCTCTAATCCTAGTTTTTTGGGAAATCTCCACACCGATTTTCACATTTTTAAAAAAAATACCTTTGTTTCTTTTCATTTTTCAGTATAAAAATATATTTTTCCTCAGTATTATTAATATAACCTCCCTCATTTTAAATTCACAGATTCCATTTTAATTTATGCCCTTTTGGTCTCAGCATATGATGTCAGTCATGATAAATACCATCTCCCCAATTAGGAATGTGTTTTGGTTAAGTGCTTCAGTTTTCTGAGAGAATAATGATTATACCATCAAAATGATTGTCAAAACATGACCTTCTTCCTAATTGGTAATAAAGCCTTTCTGACCCTTCTGTTCCTGGCATGAACAAAAAGTTCAAACTTTCTACAGCTCACTGGGTACCAAGAAGAGAAACATTTTAGCAAAAACACAGGAATAGTTGTCTGAAAGTCATATCATCTTACATTTTTTAGATGAATGATTTTGCATTCTTTTGTAATGGAAGAAGAATCATTTTTAAAATCATACCTAGAATCTAAGTGATGTATGTCTGTGTTGGTTTCTTTCAACTAGCACCTTTTCTCATTGCCTAAAGGAAACACGGACAAACTTGGAATCCATAGAGCACCATGTAAGAACTACTGCTCTGGATGGTTTAGTTTATCAATGAGAAAAGTATAGTTCACAGGAAATTTGCATGCATGTTCCAGTAAGTTATGTTTGTCACATTGTCTGTGTTAAATTGATCATGAGAAACCACATCATAAATCATCTTATATATCTCCAATGGGCATATTTCAGGTAAGAAAATTCTACTTAAGGACCCACAGTAGAAATTCCTCTAAAGTCTAAGTCTAGAAAAACTTTAGATTCCTCTGAAAAAATGGTTGGCTGTGAAGACACCGCAAATTTTTGCCATTTTTCATGTTACTTGGGCCACAAGAAGACTTCAAGTCATGAGCTGCATAGGATGCCATTTTGAGAATTACTCTAAGCTGATATTAACTTTCACTGTATTTTGTTTCTTTTATCCTCATTCACTTTTGCGACTATTTTAAATGTCAGCAAAATCTATGATAAAGCTGATTATTAACTTTTAAAAGCATATTTATATTCCTTTATCAATTATCTTTTTTTTTTTTTCCTCCGGTACTGGACACCGAACTCACGACCTTGTGCTTGCCAGGCAGGCGCTTTTGCCGCTGAGCTAAATCCCCAGCCCCCTCCTTTATCAATTATCTATCTATTCATACTGCCCTCATAAAAAGTCAGTGCTAATTTTGTTGACAGTTTTCTTCTGAACTAATCTGTTGGCATTCTCTCATTGATTGATGCATTTGTTTGGAAATCTGTAAACATCACCTATACGTGCACTACTGGTTAACTGATACAAAAGTAGCAAAGAAAAGAGAGCTTTGTATGCATTAAGAAATATAGTTATTCAAAAAGTTGTAAAACAGGTACATACAAATTTAAGATACCAAAATTAAAATTGTTTTGCAAAATAGATACATGCCACAATTCCTTGGAATACAGTACCTCTCTGTGCACAATCAGGAAAAAGCAAATGGTAAGGCCATAGATACTGCAGTGAAATGACCATTCGTAAGTATTTTCATTTGCTTCTGATAAATAAGAACATGATTTGTACGGGCAAAACATAGAAATAATGTGTTGGGCCTTATTTCAAATACAAAGTTTTAATGTACTTTATAAAATAAAGATAACAATTAATTTTGGTATTGATTTCTACTCATTCCATCTACTCAATAATCAGAAGTAGAGAGAGAAGAAATAATCAGCAAATGTGTCTCAGAAGAATACAGTTATCTTTGGCAATGATGATTACTCAGACCCAAGGTACTGAATAACATTAGTTTACATATAAGGAGAAATCCTCCGATTTGTCCTAGAATCTGAACTTAGCCTTGTCCTTATCAGAGTTGTGATCATAAATGTAAGAGAAAATATAAATAAAATCTATGCTGTAGTCAGAAATGTAGGAGACTATCTGTGAGATTATAAAAATATTTATATAAAAATAGGTGATAATTATAGTAATAAACTAAAAAAATGCTGCAATGATAATGATATCTATCATTTATTGATCTATTACATAGCTTTATGTTAAATACTTAAAATATGTTATCCTGTTATTCTTTTAAAATCTCTATTATTTACATGCATAGTTATAATGAGAAAGACATCAAAATTTTCAAGAAGTTGGTCCAGCAAAGATAGGTGAAAAGCTAGCATTCAAAAGAATCTGTGGCCACAAAGACAGTTTTCTACGCATTGTATCATATAATTTCTTATGTAAATTCCGGAATTCTCTCAGTTCAGAAAAGGAGTGAAAACACAGCTTATGCAAACAGGACATACATTTCAAAATAGTGCATTGTTTCTCTTATATGAAAACTATACAAATATATCAAATATATGTATATAGATACATAGAGATACAGATATGGATACATATATATGGCAGATAATAGGAAAAAAGAGATTAGAAAATGTATTGTAACCTTGCATGGACTACATATCTTAAAATTTATTTTGATTTAGTACAATTTTTTTTTTTTTTTAGTATTAGCACTCAAACTCAGGATCTTGTGCTTGCCAAGGTGTCACTGAGCTATATTGCCAGCCCTTAGTTTTACACATTCATTGGCCTATTACTCTATATTTCAACTTGCATATATGATAAGCAACTTTACAAGTACTTACAAAGAAATGATTGTGATGCTGGACAAATAAAAGAGATGGTAGAGAATGAGGAAGATAATTGAAATGTGTGAAGTATGTGCACTAGGCAGTCATCGTTTATTGTAAACATGTCCTGGTAAAAGTAAAAAAAACCCCACAATTCTTAAAAAGTAAAATAAGACGAATGCAAGTGCCCTATACTTTTAAAAATCACTAAAAGCATCTTAAGCTTCATTTATGAAATGTACAGAACAAAAATACAGTATGTTTTAATGGATAACATTAAGACCCAGAATTCTGTATTAAGTAATGGGAACTACATTCCAGGGAAACATTAATAAGCATGGACACAAGCATGTAACAAATGTTATTTATTATTTTAATTATCTTTCATTTAACACATACTACGTGCTTCGTTTCTGTTAGTTGCATTCAACTTTCTTACCTGTTCTCACAGTATTCCAGAAAGCCGTGTATAACTTTCATGATTTAGCAAGGTAGAAAACTGAGGTTTAGGAATACTTCTGTTGTGTGTGTACACGTGTGTGTGCGATGTTCAGGGAAAATGTATTAGAACTGGAAAATAGGGCTGAATTTGTCCAACAACAAAGACAAGACACTTCCTATTCTACTGCCTTGTAGTGATGGAAGGATGTGAGGAACTTTAATCCTAGAGGAAAAATTTCAGAAGAATTGGGGTTATAATCCATAGGACTAGGGACAATTGGCATGAGGGTAGAGAAGACATATTTTCTGACAGTAAAATAATCTCTAGTAAGCAGCCCTTTTGGAATGCATATTTTTAAGCCATGTCAAGTTGATGACCTATAACTTGATACACATTTTCTCCATGTGTTCCCGTTTCTGACAGCAAGATATTTTACTTGTGCTTCTCTTGGCCTTGTGTGCTCTTTCCTTCCATCTTTTTGTTTTGTTTTGTTTTAAAGAGAATAAAAAAATAGTAAAATAACGACATAGATGAAAACAAAACAAAGCAATTTTTTTTCTTTTTTTAATTTTCTTTAGCAGTTTGATCCATCTTACATTCTTACATCTGGTAATCTTAGCAACTTCATTGAAGATAACAATATGTTTCTTTTTAATTTTTTTTTCTTTTTTTTTTTTTGAGACTGGTTCTCACTGTGCAGTTCAGGCTGGCCTTGAGCTCCCTTTGCAGCCCAGGCAGGTCTTGAACTCACAACCATCCTCCTGCCTCAGCCTCCCGAGTGCTGGGATTACAGGTGTGCACCACCGTACCGGGCCGAAGATAATATGTAATATAACAACCACTGTTAATTTCCATCTTCTTTTTAAGGAAGCAGCATTTGAACTGTGTTTTAATCATAAGGCCATTTTCTTTGTTCCTGCAAAAGTAGCCCCAATCTCATCACTGCATTACCTTTGTGTATCTATTATTAACTTGTCCATCTTCCACCTCCCCTCCCCAGCTACAACAAACTTTCCAGGAGGATAACAACAACGTTACCTCAGTGAGCACACCCTGATCAAGGCAGTTGACAATAGGGCTTGACAAACTCATCCCATGGGCCAGTTATATAGCCTGCAACCTGTTCATGTGAATGGTTTCACTGAAACACATTACACCCATTCATTTACTTACTAAATGTGACTTACCTTTCCTCACAAGAGCAGAACTGAGTAGCTGTATATAAAGCTCTCTGCTATTGTAAAATCTCAAATTTTCAGTGACACTGTAGGTATTGCCAAAGTAGAACCCACAAGTCTTTCCTTGGCCTATTTTTGTAAGACTATTAAGCTAAGTTTGTTGTTTTTCTTTGATATTTTTCTTTATTTTTTATTAGTATATATTTATGATACATAATATGTATCATAGAGAATTGGTTTACAGTTTTTAAAGAATAAGGAAGAGAAAAATAGGCAGGAGGAAAATCAGAGAGTATGGCCTACAATCAAAACATTAATCAAATGTGTTTTTCCTAGAAAAAGTGTTCTGCTTAAACACATGTACCTTATGAGACAGCTTTCTTCTGAGCAGACTTAAGGATTCAGACAGTGTGCCTTTTCTAATACTGAACTCTTCCACATAGGGTCAACAATTTTACTACGGTTTGGGGAAAAGCATGAAGAAGAAATTAAGGATACACACATTATTCAAGAAGAGGTACTTATTATTTTTGCCCATATTTCATTAGACAGAATTAATAGCACTTTTCTGCTTAGATAACAACAGTAAACAAAAACTCCTGAGAAGTATAACATTTGCCTGTTTAGCTTTCTCCTGACACATACTTTGCACCATGGATAAAAAGCACAAATCTTTCACCAAAGACAGGTTTCTTTCACCACAAAAATACGCAGATCACTCAGAGGCTTGAAAGGCACATCCCCACAGGCATTTCAATTATGAGGCACGATTCTTGTATTTCAACAATCCCTGACACTATGGACAGATAATACACGTAATATGTGTATGCTAAACACAAGCTAGTACTTCCTGACACTTTCTTCCATGACATTTTACATTTCTCTGATCAGAAAGAGCAAGACAGCCTCCTAAACCCAGCATTTAATGGCTTCTCCCATAGCCTTTCTTGTATTCTGTCTATACAAATGATTTAGTGTTATTCACATCTACAAGAAAATATCATGTTTGACTCTGATGAGATACTTATGTCAGAGTAATTGGGAATGATGCAGTTATTTGGGAATTCTGAATAAAAAGCAAATTGATGACGAGGTTTCAGAATATTTCAGTTTACCTTCTACTTCTCATTTTCATCTCATCTCATGATTTATGTATTTAGATATTTAATAAACCAAGCCTTGAACAATGTGTTCACTGTTGTTAAGTTTCTAAAGTTTACAGGAAGAAAATATGTGAACAAACTTTTAAAAATGTATCTTATCACATTATGATTTCAATGTTCATTTGTTATAGATTTTACCAGGAGAAAGACACACACACACACACACACACACACACACACACACACACACACACACACACACACGCAGAGATTGGAATCTGAAGTAAATATTGCTGAATGCTATACTAAATATCATTACATGTGTGAGAAATAAATCAAGGGGACTTTAACAATGAATCTCTGCTAAGAGGAAATGATGTAATCAGTAACATAATTAAATGAAAAGAATACTGGGCATAAAAGAAACTGCAGATATCTAATTAGCAAGATAGCCAAATAGTCAGACCAAACCAAGTAATAACATAAAGGACCAAATGGTCAGTTCAAAAGAAAATAAAATCAATTTGAATTACTCTTCAGGACTTTTTCAGACAACAAAAGCAATAAGAAGTACACTATTTAATTCCTATCATTAACTTGAGTAACTTTAAAGAAACAGGATCGGTCAATACCTTGTTTTAAGTAATCAGTAGTGGATTTGTTCTGTGCAACACGAATGCTGTTAAGAGGCGCTCCTCCATTTGAGTTGAATTACTTGAAATAGAAAGTAAAAATAAAGAATCAAGGTATATCTACCTTGTAGACGGCATTGCTGTGTGTAATTGTCTTAATAAGTATAGAACACTGGAACATTTTGGAAAATATAATTTGTTGGTAAAAGAAATTCACAGAAAAATAATTTTTTAGCTTTTTCACATATCATACCACTAGAAATCCTAGAAGTAGTCACCAGGAAGAAAAACACATTCTGTTATTTGCTGACTTGAATGTTGAATTAGAGGTTTATTTTATTAGGATCAATTTTTAACAAACAGGTAAAGATACCTGGGATTAATGAATCAGCACCCTACCTGTGTTCAGTTGTAATGAAGGTAAATTAATGTTTATTTTATTAGAAAATTTTTCCACACTTGAGGTATTCTAGAAAAACTATCTTTACTTTGCTCTATATTTTAGGACCCTTTGATGAAAAAAGCCACCTTTTTCATCATAGAAGAGAACTGTTTCATCTTTTGGGGATACCTAGACTTCTGAAGCTCCTCTTTTGTCTTAGATCTGAGTGTGTTGATCTCCATTAAGTCCTAAAGGCAATGGGTTATGTCCTCTTCTAAAGATGAGGGTTCTATTTCTGGTAGTAGGAGAAAGAAATACAGTGGTATTTGCTGCCTTTATTAGGTAACATTAGAACAATTAAGCACATTTAAAATCTGTGATTAATAAACAGTTTATAATATCTTTGTGAGGTTTGATAATCCTGTGACAGCTCTGTTCTATTTTATCTGCTGTTCTGGGCATCATTTTACAGAGACCTGTGGTATCCACTCTCCTAGGAAGAAATTTTACTCCATCTCCCAAGAATTAAACACCTTCAGTAGATGAAAAATAGATGTCAAGCATAAAGGCAGATGAAATTAAGAAGCCAGTTATCTCAGATAGGTTGACCTTACCTTTTTCTTTGTACATGCCAGGAAGAAGTTTATATTTTTCCTGTTTTGCCTTCCATATCTCTTGTCTATCTATGATACAATAGCAGGAGATCATGTTTGTGTTTTATGCAAACCTTTCTTTGCCCAGTTCTGATCAAAGTTAATTTCCTATCTGTGTCTAACAGCAGTCTTTTCTGGTTCAGATCAAGAAAATCAGCATACTAACGGGTTTTAACTCCTTTGCATGAGTAGCAGAAATCATATAAGCAAAGATATTCAAAGAAATTGTTGAGTCAAACATTTCAGAGCTGAGGGGAACATGATTAACAACACTGCCGGTACCACACCCTTCTCTGCAGAGAGACCCTACATGTTAGTGGTTTCCCTCAGTTCTCTGCCTAAGAGTACTTGTAGTGGATTGACAACTGGTGGTCACCTTATAAACCCCAGCTGAACTGAGTAAGAGTGGTGCCGGATGTGAGAGGCCCACCTGAAGATTGTTGCCAGCTAGCACAGACCTTAGCCTGCTAGCACAGACCTTTCATCCCGCTGGCACAAACTTCCTGGATTCCACCACTGACCTTTGGGCCTTCCCAGTGCAGTTCTGTGAAACAGGCCTGCATGAGAGGTTGTTGTGGGCTCTGGGCCTCCAGTTGGATTCCTGCAAGGCATTGTTATGAACTCTAGGTATTCAGCTTTACTCAGGCAAGACATTTCTGTGGGATCCAGGCCCTCAGCTGGATTCCTTGGTCTTAGTGTGTGGACAGATTTCCTGTACTCTTTTGTATATCATTCTTTGGGTGATTATTATAAATAATCATATAAAATATGTGTCCTGTTTCCCCTTGAAAAAATATCCCCCAAACCATGACAGTCCTCTCTGGACAAAGGATCAAAAACAAAGGCCAGGAAAAAAGGGTTATCAAATTAACATGATACCTAGTTGAAACCATGGTGATGGCACAATTTTTTTTCTTCTTTTATAGTGGGTTAGGAGCCTCCCTGGTGTGACTGTCCTAATATGCCAGGACAAAGCAGCAAAACCTCTTTATGTTTAATTCAGCAATTATGACACCTTACTTTTGTTATATTTTTCTGTTCTATTTTATTGGTGTAAGCAGTCATCATCCAGATCACATTTAAGCAGTTATAAGGCCAAGAAATAAACAGAACTCATTGCTCAAGGAGAAAAGTGTCCAAGAATTTATGCTTAGTGGTATTCCATCACACAATATATTTTTGGACCAAATCAAATGAAATTCCTCAGTCTGTATCATTGATTCAAAGTCTACATTTTGGAGAAGTCACACAGAGACAATCTGATTTCTGTTTATTATTTTTTGAGGTAAAAGAAATGATTTAGCTAATCTGTCAGCTGATCAGTTATTTGGAAACGTATCCTAATAACTGATAGGCTTTATATTCTTTCATTTTGTATGGGATTATTTCTATCCTTCCAATAAGTCCAAAGGTTTTTCCTTTAAAAACAGCATTAGGAATTATTTCCCAATTTTTCCTTCAATTTTACTCTTATAAATTTACAAATGTCCCACTGAATGGAGGTGGAAATGAATCAAATTCCCTTAACAACTAGTGGCTATCACAGAAGGCTGACTTCCTTGGTTTTTAAAGTAGACAAAGAATAAAAATATCCACATTAGAAATACTATAACAGCATTGCGTATATATGGAATGATATATGCCTGTTATGTACTCATTGAGAAAATTTTATAAGTAAAACATGAGTATGAAAGGAAAAATTTTATTAAATATGTCCATAGAGGGAATGTGGGAAAATTAAGAACATGTGCTGCAACTAGTTACTGTATTAAGACAATCAGCAAGCAGAAGAACCACATGAAAACTTTATATAAAAGTAAATAATCTAATGCATGGAAATACTTTTACAGCCTTGACATCTGTAGTTCAGGCCCAGGATAGCGTTTCAGTTAAAAGTGACATCGTCCACGAAAACAGAATAAATTCAAAATAATTCAAGTCCGTTACTTGACTTGTATATTCTCAGAATGCCATGAAGGTGAGAAATGGTCTTGAGCAATGACTTTAAAATTTTACAATTTCTCTGTCTTTGACAGACCGCCCAGATCATTGCAACTCCCTCATGTCTTATTTCAAAAGCTTGCTGTTTAAAAATCCTCATCGACAACACCTACCTTGGCTGTCTGCTGTTCATGTCTCCTTTCCTCCTGATTTTATTTTTGCTTTATGGTTTTGGGAAATTGACTACGTCTCTTTTTAGTCAGTTTTGAACTGAGAAACAACAGCTAGCAAATTTGAACTGGAAAACTCTCGATGTGTGTAAGATCCCATGAACCAGCATCCACTCCAATAGCATGCTAATCAAAGACTATACATTTTATCATGTAATTGTTTATTTTCACAAAATCTAAAATTTCTCATCATTCTCCCATTGAAAAAGTATAGGGAAAGAGTAGAGTTAGAAAGAGTACATGGCGGTCAAATGTCTCATCCTTGTCCAGGTATGATTTGAAGGGATAGAAGACTGGTCACATGAACACACAGGTCACATAGAGAACAATCCTAGGCTGAATATTTAGTCAGCTTCTCATGGTTGAAGCCAAATCAAAAAGTTTAGTTGTATTCTGTCAATTTCCTCCTATGCTAGTTTTTAAAATTTAAAAAAATGTATTTAAAAACCATCCTGTTCGTTGTACGTATAAATATCAAGGGGACTCTTGAAAGGCCAGCAAGAGGAGCAGTGACAGGAGGACAATTCCAGAGCCCTCAGTTACACTGATCACTCAGGAATCCCTGCAAGTTTCTTTGGTGGCAATGGAAGGAGGGGTTGTCTGGGAAAATCTCCTTAATTTGGGGTGGAAAAGGGTGCAAACCATCCAGGAACATAAATATGTTAATAAATGTCAACCTGTCCCACCTTTTTTCATGTTAGCTTAGTGAGGTTCTAGGAAAGGTACTACATCTTTAAATATATTACCCAGAATTCTCTTTGTTAATGAGATATACAAAAGTCTTCCAGGGTTGCACTGAACTCTGCCTGAATCCACTGTCATACCTTACTGCAAAATTCTGTTGGATGAAGAAAATATAGCTTCTAAAGATTCAAAGATGCCAGTGGAGTAAATATCAGTATCAGGTCAAAACTATTATGGATAAATTAGGAATTTAATAAATAAAATACTTTGTTTTATAATTATTGTTCTTAGAAAGTTTTTTTTAAAACAAACTAATTGTAATTATCAATGGTGCTGCCACAAACACAACTACGCACACATCACTCTAATAACATGACTTTAATTCTCTTTAATAGATATCCAGAAAAACGTAGCTGGGAAAATGGGATTTCCTTTCCAGTTTTTTGAGAAATCTCCATACTGATTTTGATAGTGAAGGTGCTAGTTTACATTTCCACCAACAGTGCAGGAGTGTTTGTTTTTCACATCTTCCTGGAATTTTTTTTTTTATTATTATTCTTAAAGATAACCATTTTTACTGGAGTAAGATGGAAACTCAGTATGTTTTAATTTGCATTTCCATAGTGGTCAAAGAAAATGAATATTTTTTCACGTGTTTATTGTCTATTTGTAATTTTCCTTTTGGGAAGTATCCATTCATTTAAATTACTCATTTTTGATTGGATCTTTTTGGGGGGCAGACTAAATTTTGAATTCTTTAGTCTGATTCTTTAGTATTTAGTTCTTCACCAGTAAAGTAGCTGGCAATATTTTTTTCCTATTCTGGATGTTGTCTTTGGACTCTTCATTTTGGTGTGTAGAATCTTTTTTGTTGATGTAATCCCATTTGTTGTTTCTTGGTGTTATTTCCCATGCTGTCTGTGTCCTATTCATGAATCTTTTTCTGTTCCTGTAGTGTCAAGTGTTTTCCTAATGTTGTCTTCTCACAATTTAAAAATGTTTGTTTTATATATGGGTCTTTGATAAATTTTGATTTGATTTTAATATAGAGTTGGAGAATGGAATTTAGTTTCCATTCTCCACGTGTGGATGACTAGTTTTCCCAGCACCATTTGTTAAAGAAGGTTTATCTTCTCCAGCATAAATTCTTGGTCCTTCTGAATAATACCAGATGACTGCAGATGTATGACTTTTTTTTCTATTCTATTCCACTGGTCTACATGTTTGTTTAGGTGTCAGTATCACGTTGTTGTTCTTACTGTAGCTTTGTACTTTAACTTGAAATATAGTACCATGACTTTAAGAATTTTACCTATCTTGTCTCCCAGCAATTCAAGAGTTTGTGTTTTACCACTTAGTTCTTTGATTCATGTTGATTTTAGTTTAGTACATGGTGAGATATATGGTTCTAGATTCAACTTTCTGAATGTGGACACTTGTCCATTAACAGATGAATGAAAAACAATGTATTTACAGACAAAGAAATATTAGTCTGACATAAAAAAACATAAACTGAGTCATTTATAGGAAAATGAAGGCACCTCAAGACCACAATGCTAAGTGAGATAAATTAGTTGCAGAAGATTAAATGTCACATTGTTTTCTTGTATGATAAACCCAGAGAAAAGCAAAGAGCACAGTAAAGGGTGGGTAAGAAGAAGCACAGAGATAGATCATTCTCTAAAGGGAAACAGTTCAAGAGATGGAAGGAAGGCAGAGGGGATGAAATGAAAAAAAATGAATTCAAGTGTGTTCTGTATAGAGTGCCCCATCAGAATGTAAATAATTCCTACAGACCTTGTTTTAATGTGGAAATCTGCTGAAGACCTAGAGGTTTGGCTGAAATTCCACCAAAGTACTTACAGAGCTTAGTCAAAACCACCATTGTTGAAAAGCAGATTTACAATCCTCACGAAAGCATTCAGGCTGAAATCCGAAAGCAGGAGGAAGAAGGACACAGGAGGTCATCCTGTACAATACTTCTCCTCACCGGGACGTTCGTGGCTTTGCTTCTCGCTCAGGTTGAAGCCCAAAGACTTCATCCGAGCTTAGGTACACAAAGTGACACTAAGAAAAAGGAATCAACAGCCTTGGGAAATGAAAAAGAAGAGAAATTAACATACGTCAAAGTTGATTAATGAAATAATTGATACAAGCTACAGAAATCTACTAATACACAACTGTAATTTATTGGCAGTAACTAAATACCATTTAAATATGTGAAATATCATTAGCTGACTTAGTGTTTAGCATTTTATTCACTTTGTATAGTATGTAGCTGAGCAAAACTTAATTATAATTATTACTATTGAATGAAATCATTTAGTTATTTACTTTATTTATGTGCTAATTTAGTTATAGATTTATTTTTGACAGGGTCCTGCTATATTATCCAGGCTGGTCACAAACATACAGTTGTCCTAGTACAGCCTCTTGAATAGTTTAGGTTAAAGAAAGAATTTGTGCAAGCCACTCTACAAGGTAATTTCCATACGTAAGTCTCTCTCTGGTTCCTAAATATCATATATATTGTAGCTTGGAAAAGACCCCATTATTTTCTCACTAAATTGTTTTAATATTGATTGACAAAATTTAACACATGTGTAGTATATGATAATATTTTCATATACATATAAAGTAGGAATGATTAAATCAAGACAATTAACCTACCCATCAACTCACATACTTACCATTTTTTATAGTGATAACACATAGAATTTCAGGACTTTCCAAGCATATCTTACATTATAATTAGTTACAGTTACTATACAATAATCTCCAAAATGCATTCTTCTTAACTGTAGGAACAAATACTTTGGTCAACACCACCCCATTTTCCAACGTTCTACTCTCTGGTTGCGCAGATTTGATTTACTTAGTCTCCACTTATAAGTGAGAACATGCAGCATTTGTTTTTCTGTGCCTGCACACCTTCTTGGCTCATTTTTCTTGGTATAATGTCCCCTGGGCTTCTCCACATTGTTGCCAGGGACAATATTTCCTTTCCCCTTAAAGGCTTCTAAATATTCCATTGTGTGCATATACCAAATTTTCTTCTCATACTTATCTGTTAATGAACATTTGAATTGATTCCATGTTTTAGTTATCATGAATAATGCTGAAAGGAATGCAGGAGCGTTAATATCTCCTCAGAGGCAATGATTTTATTTCCTTTAGAGCTACATACAGAAATGGGATGGCTGAATAATATGGTAGTTCTATTTTTACTTTTTTGAGAAATCATCTTACTGCTTTCCATAACGATGTACTAATTTAAACTCTCACCAGCTTTTTAAATTTGTCTCTAAGCTAAAAACCCCAAAGTTTTTTATCTCTCTGTAAACTTTTCTTAGATATTCTACTATCCTTTTAAAAAATGATGTACTTGGCATCTGTGTTTGGATGTATTATATAAATTGCAGCATGTTCAAAACTGATCACTTGAATTTCCCATGCAAATCTAACTTCTACTTAGTCCGTTTGCCCAAAATCAGTATCACCTCATCCTGTGTTCTTCCTCTGTCTCTCCATGTGTGCTGTATATGTGGCTTCTAACCATTATGCCAAGTTCATCCCTATCTATCCATCTCTGATTTAATCTAATTTGTTCCATGGATTAAAACATTGGAAGCTTAACTAATGGATGAGTTCACAAATACTTTCTCTGTACACTATTTATTAAATAGAATTATGTTTGTCCCTTTCTAAAATTTGTAGACTATGATAAATCAAACAAACTAAAACAGAGTTGACACCCTAATACGTTGTTGAATGTTCTGACCTATTACTAACCACCAGATGTATTTCAAGTCACTAAGTGGTTAGAGATAAGAAGGACTTAAGAATGAACTACAGGGAAGAAAACATATTTTATTTCTTTCCACACTAATGGTTAAAGAAAATTATACAATGGCAATAAATATAGCTAAGTATATGACTAAGTGATATCAAGTAGCAATGTTTTCTAGTCCTAGTTAAACTGTTTGTAGGTTTTTTCACATCTCCACATTGTTGATGATAATTGACAGTAATGTAGTATCCACTCAGAAAGCACATAGCTACCTTAATCACCACAATAGCCCTCAAAGGCCCTTATAAAACTCTACATTAAAAACTAAAACACACAGAATCTCAGTCTAAAGTTTTGTGGCTGTTGGCAAAGCTGATATTTCTCCCATCTTTTTTGACCCTAAAACCCTTGCTGTAATATTTTCTCTTAGCAAAAATTGCATCAGCAATTACTGAAATCATCCTAATGTTATTAGAAGGTATCAGAATTTGAATGTGTGATATTAATATAAAGTAGACTTATGCTTTTATTAATTCTGTGAACCCTTGAAATTTCAGTCAGGTAACAGTTGGTATAAATCTACTACAGGGTTTAGTTTCTAAGATAAAATTTGCTATTATTTGTTCTTAATATGTTTCCACTTTCTGCAAAAGGTTTTTTCTCTTTTCTAATTATCTTTTACTTTGCTCTTCATTTATAGTTTAAATTTCTCATATAAAGGAAACCATGTGGCATTTAGTTTGTGTGTATGATTTATTTCATGTAACATTATGATTTCAAGGCACATCCATTTTCCTACAAATGGCTCAACTGCAAAAATTATTATTGTAGAAAAATTTTGGTCTTCTCTGATCCTTAAATATCCCATGTATGAGACTATGATGATAATATCTAACTTTCAGTGCCCCTGTAGAGATTAGAAACAGCAGTTTTCATAGTTTTTATTACCTCTGTTGTCATTTTTATCATCACCATTATCAATAGCAGAAACAAAACACATTTTTTTTCTCTTTTTGCCTCAAAGGACCTTCTTTTCTCTGTCCTTTTTTGCTCTTTCTATTCTCTCAGGAAAACAGCACAAGTGTTAAGATTGATTACATACTTTGCTTTTCCTTCCGGCCACCATTTGTCACTGCTGTAAGTAAATACAAAAATAAAATCTTCTCTTATTAAATGAGATTCCATACAAATCCCACACACTCTGCACTCGTAGGAAAAAAGAAAGTTCTCCTCTTTAGGTGCCTGGATTGCAACTTTCTGCATAAATCAGGTTACTTATATATATACCACTGACAAGTCGGAGACACATTACTTTGGTAAAAGAGGACAAAATGTCTACATTGTATGCTAAACATTTTAAGCAGTCTTCCAACTTCTTATGAAGAAAACCTCATTTAGTCCTGCTATTATTTAGTTAATTTCTCTCTCCCTATGACATAAATCTAATTAAGACTTTGACAAACACAATTTAGAAACAGAATTCAAAAACACAATTAAGTGGTTTAAATGTAAAGAAACTGATATTTTGGTATTAAATGTAAATGGCATTTTAATTCTGAAAATTCATCAGTTTGGAAGTTAATGAAATTAATGAAGCAAGAAATAAGATGCAAATCCAAAATTTTATGTTCTCCTGACTAGTTGACTGCCCAGGGCAAACCCTAAAGAGGAATGAAAACTAATTACTGCCATTAGTAAAAATTTAGAATGTTCTTTCTCTAGACAGTTGTATTCAATAACATGGTCTGAAAATGATTCTCTGAATAGGAAGCACATTGAATGTTATCAAATATATGAGGTGGTGGGTGTGAGCATATATGTAAAGGAATAATGAAGACAAAATTAAAAGTGTGAAATGTATGACCAATTATTTTTATTAGATTATAGTACTCAATTTAATCAGCTGAAATGTAATGGTGAGGATCTAACTATAACTTAAAATATTAAAAGTAAAAAGCCTTGAAAATCCTGAAATCTTAAAATATTCAGGAGCCATAACCATAGGTATATATACAATATGAACAACTTTTTATTTACATGGTATGGATATAGAGAAAGGATGGATATTCGTCTACTTCCCATACCACCAAAAATGTCCACATATATTTTGTTAAGAAAATAGAATAATGACCATTAATTCAATATTTTTATACATTCATATTTTTTGAAAATAAGAAATTGTAGATTTTCTCTGAAATATTGTTTGATGCAAGACACATAAGCATAATTGATATACTAACGTAAAAAGTAGTCTGATATTGTGGTAGGTGATACTGTAAAATATTTACCAAACATCCTTGCTTGCAAGTATTCACATCATGGTAGAATCTTTTTTAGAATGTAACAGGACCTTATGACATCTTTTAATTTTAGGAAATAATAAAAACAATAGATACAACATTTGAGATTAGGTTGTGGATTACTGGACTTCTACCTTTTTGGAGCTCTCAAAGTCCTTTGTGCTTGTTCTGATTTACCAAGTAGTGAGATACCTTTGGCAAGGAATGGAGAATATTTCTAGCCAACCACAAATAAAGGAACAGCAGTCTTGAAGCAGAGTCCAGGCCTTTGAAAGAGACTGGAATCCTGCCAGCTTTGACTGCACCCTGTGTGAAATCCTCAGTCTGAATTTGAGTAAACTATACCTGCACTTTTGAAATACAGGAAGTACAAAATAACAAATGTTGTTTAGAGTCACCAAGTTTGGGAACAAATAGTTATAAAGCAAAAGATACTCCAGGATATCTGATATCATAGGTTAATGAGCCAGAGTCTAATGCTGCAGAAATCCATTACTGAGTTCCCTTGTGGAAAATAAATCTAACCATTTATTGAATGGCCATGTACTAGAGTGCTCTTTGTTGAACAAGAATGCTATAAAGATGAAAGAGCTTGTCGTTCTTCAAGGTATGACTGGAAAGTTAACTTTCTTTACTTTGGAGCCTGAGTGTCTGCCTTTGGTCTTTGTGTGAGTTCTTGTAAAATATATTAGTCTAACAGTCTTAATCTCTGGAAATAAAAGGAGAAAATGCTTTTAGTTCAAATTTCTGCTCTTGAAAATCCTTTATAATGTACTGGTTCACTTTCTTGCTTTCATAAATATAATTCAGTGAGCTTAGGTGTCTTTCTTTTACAGCTTTCATGCAATATCTCAGAATTGTATTGAAAATGATTTTTCACTGTATAGTAATTTGGATGTAGAAATAAACGGCAATATGAGTAGGCACTCAATCTAATATCCGCTAAAAGATTTGGAATGGAATATTGGATTTAGTGTATTTTTTCAGATTAGGTTTTCTTAGCCAAGTTGAACTATAGTAATATATAATGATAAGAGAAATAAACCAAACCCTGTGTACATTGGACATCTTTTATTGCTTATACTAATTGCTACTAGTACCTTGGATTTACTGTCAAAAGATTTTCAGAAAAATATTACAATTTTTTATTTAAACAAAGCATTCTTTGATTGCTACATCATCATATCACAAAAATATGAAAATGTTTTGAAATGGAATATGTATTTCATGACAAAATAAAGCATCTGAGTCAACCTTTCATTCTTTTTAATGTGTAAACATAAAGATTCCCCTTCTATTTGTGAAAGACACATTTCTTTACAATTGTACTTTTACTTAAAATATATTTTTTATTTTTTTATACAAACATATTCTGCATTTATAATTTCATCTAAATTATAAAATAATAAGCATAAAAATTAAATCTGAGTGATGAATTACAAATATTATTATTAATGTAACAAGTAGGAAGAAACACAGCTTGAGTTTGCTATTCCAGGTGGAGTTTGCTGCTCTGGAAATTAGAAAAACAAAACCTTTGACATCCATGTTAGAGGATCTAGATACGCATATTATTCCAAGAATTGCTATGGAGCCCCAGTCTGTCAAATTCATTTCTACTTTTCTGATTATTGTCACATCTAACGTGTTCTAACATAGTTATTCTTACACCAGGGACTCACAACAGTGAATGTGAAGTACTCTGTCAGCTTACAGTTCTATCTCTCTCCACTTTCTCTTGCTCTCTTCTTATTTTTATAACAGATAAATTAAAATCAAATAGTTCAAGTTTGCTAGTTCTACTATTGAAAGGTGAAGGAAAAACGTTACAAAAATAAATATATATGAAAGCAGTTTTGCTCTTTTGGTTTGTTTATTTCAACTTCTTCTAAAGTAACTTATTTTCCTTGACTATGAGGTTATACAGACAAAGAGCAAGAACTTCCTAATATATCAAGTTGTCCTAGATGTGGGTTAACTCAGGCTCACATTACTCACCATGTCAACCAGAAAGCTGAACATTAAATCCAGCCTTGCTATCATGGTTTGCAAGTGGGATTTATCTGTGAGATATCCCTGACTCTGTAGATAATAAGTTTGGACTTGATCTTCTAAATTTAACACTTCAGGAAATTTTCTGCAGAAAGCAATGAAGGTGGTTCTCAAAATATTTATGTGGTTAGTGATTATATAAATGCTGAAAATTCTCAGATTTACTGTACACAGTAGAGTCATTTATGCAGAACCTGTATTTCCATATCAGATCATATCCCAGATACCTAAGAGAGTGGATTAGAAGATACTTAGTCCCAGAGAAGAAAAAATGAATATAATTTAATGTTTTGCAGCAGTCTTTCTCACTGGAACACATCTTTGACATACATTAAAAGTTCTTATTTTGACAGTACATTATTAGTTACTTTTCTCTTGCTGAGACAAAATTCTGCACAGCAGTAAACTTAATGGAAGGCAGGTTAATTTCAGCTTAGTTAGTAGGGGTTTTAGTCCACTGATTGGGTCCAAGGCAGGGTGGCACGGCAGAGGTGTTGCAGATTTAGTCCATGCTACTGCAAGCTGGAGACAATGAAGCAGAAACCAATAGCAACAAGTCTGCCTTCTTCTCTTGCTTATATTCTACTCAGGCTACAAGCCTATTGATTGGTTCCACCCCCACAGGGTGGGGCTTCCGTCAACCACACCTAGAACTGTGCCAGTTCCAATCAGTGGACCAATTTAGTACCACACACCCTTAATCCCTGTATCACCAGGCCTAGATTCATCCAGGTCTGAAAAGCCCCACCTAAGAGCTCGTGAGATTCAGGAGAACATCTGGATACAAGCCATAACAGACAATGAATATCAACTTAGGAAAAAGCAAAGATACATGCAGCAAAGACAAATATTTTTCCAATAACTAGTTGGAGAATACAGATGGATCCAAAACATTTATGTTATGTATCTTTTGTTGTGAATTTCAGGGAAAGTTACTGTATAAATTCCTCTGTGGTGCTGAGAAATAAAGGAAAATTCCATCTCTTTCAAATGTGAAGCTATATCTTAACGTTGACAAATGTCTTGGCATGGCAGTTACTTTTTGTATTGGATATAGTTACTTCTGGGAATAAAAACAAAGTATAAGAACTATTCCTTAAAATATTTTCATTTATAAAGAACATTTTAATATTAAAAGAATTTTAGGTAAAATTTTAAAGACATAGGCATTCTGAACAAAATCACCATTACATACAGAAAAATCAAAAATCAACAAATGGATTCATATTAACTCACAAACCTTCTCCAGAGTAAAGGAAAGAGGCAATACAGTAAAGAAACAACCTATAGAATGGGAAAAACAATTTTTCCAGCTGTCCTTCAAACTGTGGACTAATACCTAGAATATATAAAGAACACCAAAAAAATGAGATGCCCTAAAATTAAAAGACTCAATCAAAATATGGGCAAGTGAAATGAATAGATATTTCTTGGCAAAAAAAGTACTGGTGACCAATAAATACATGAAAAAAGTTACAACATCTTTGGTCATTAAAGAAATTTGAATTAAAGCAACACAGAGATTTTACCTTAGTCCAGAAAGCACAGCTATCAAGAAACCAAAAACAATTAATGCTGGAGAACCTGCAGGGTATTTGTTGTTAGTGGTTATGTAAATTAGTACAATCATTATAGAAATCAGTATGGAAATCCCTTAAAAACTAAAACTGGGAATTCTATTCAACCTGGCCATCCCCTTTCTGTGTATCTGACCCAAAGTGTTAATGATATAAGATTACAGTAATGCATGTTTAACCATGTTTATAGGAGCACAACTTATAGTAGATAAATCTTGAAAGCAGCCTATATGTCAATCAATAGATGAATACATAAAATAAGATATAACTTACTCCATAAAGAAGGATACAATTGAGCTATTCATAGGAAAATGGGTGTACCTTTTTACCGTCCTGTTAGGTGACATAAATCAGACACATAAGCTTAAATATTGCTTCTTTCATATGAGAAAGTTAAAACATAAAAAGAGCAAAAGCAAAGATAGATAATATGAAAAAGCGAGGTAAATATTTTGCAAGAAGGAATGGGACTAAGAAGAGAAGGGGGAAGGAAACAAGAACAATTAAGATGTGTTATGTACGTGTAATGACTCCCCAGGAGCAATGTAATCATTACGTACTGATAAAAAAATAAAAAACTGACAAAAGAGCGTGTTAGGGTTTCATACTATGTACACAACATATTCAAAATATCATCATCACATATTTTAGTATAACTTGGTGGTAAATGACAGATTTATTTATTCAACCATTTTTCCTTTGGAAAAATAGAAAATAATGTAAAAAGCTGGGTACTAAAATAAGACAATTACAATTCATCTATAACATAATTTCCTAACATTCTGTGTTTCTTTAACTCAAGAGAAGCTTTTCCTTTCATGTTCAGCACAGCAAAACTCTCCTCTATGGCAGCATCAATTGAGTGCTTCACAAAGATTCACCTGGAATTTTCACATTTCACTTTTTATATTAAATATTTTCATTGTCTTGTTTTAATTTATCTTTGCAGTTTAACTTTTTAAATTTTCTTCCAAGAGTAGAAAATTTAAATTTTAAAGTATTAACCACATAAAAATTAAATTCAAACCTGATCGCTCTGCCCAGGCTCACCTGTGTGGGCCAGTAATATTGTCTCTGGGGACAGCAGCCCTCCGGCAGTGTGTGTTGCTGTCCCGGATGATGATGGCGAAGAGGAAACATGGAAGTCCTTGTGATGGTGTCAGTCATACGAAGTGGGGGTGGTACCTAGAGATGGGATTGTGTTAGCTCTTTGATTTACTGTCTTTCTTTAAAAAAAAAAAAAACAAAGCAAGAATCAAGTCTAAAAGAGTCAGAGTTGATGACAATGGCTAGAGGTCTGGTGAAAATTAATTCAGGTAGGTTGAACTTTCTATCTCTTCCTCTCTTACAGATTATTTCAAAAGATAGTTGTGCACAGTTCATTCCATTAATGGAAGCCAAACCCCTTCCTGGATATTTTCTTTTCTCATCCATGCCTGTTGTTGTTGTTGTTGTTGTTGTTTTTCTCTCTCTCTACTGGTAGCTGAGATTTTTGAGGATTTTGGGTTCTTTCAGTGCTCATTGCTTTTATATACTGTGAATGGACAGAGTATGATAAATTCCAAAAGTCTTACTTGAGCTTAGAAAGGAAAGAGTCAATTATATCTGAGAAAACAAGATTTACAGTTCAAACAAGGGAAATTCTGTAAGTGAAAAGGATACAGTCGTTATTTAAGAAATGTGATGTACGAATAGGCTAGACAAACCTTAGAGTCTTAAAAGATACTTCAGTTCATCAGAGTTTTATAATTGTTTTGCAATTACTTACTCTATGTCTGTCTATTTCATTGACTGCACAGGAAGAAAAGACGATGGCTTGAGGCAGGGTTTTAGATAATTTAATGTAAAGTTTGTAGGCTTAGAAACAACATCGGGTTCAATATCTTCACGGTCTCTTACTGAGTGACTTATTTAACTTTTGTTCCGGTCTCCCCATCTATAAAATGGAGGCAAAAACAGAATTTGAAAGGCACACTGATTTATCGAGACTCACTATGTCCCACAGCATATTTTCTGTTTTTGTAAATGTAGCTGAAAAGAATGTGAATTCTACTTATATTTGGTAGATTGTTCTATAAACGGTCTTTGGGTCAGGATGGCTGATACTGTTGCTCAAATCTTCTATCTGTGTAATGATTTTCTGTCTACTCATTGTATCAGTTACTGAGAGAGGAGTTTTGAAACTTCCTCATATATTGTGAATGTGTCAATTTGTGTTTTCAGTTCTGTCATGTTTTCTTCATGTGGCTTGAAGGATTTCTATCACCTACTTCCACATTTAGGATTACTATGTTTTGTGAGTGAATTGTACTTATCATGATGAAAGTTTTCATTCCATCTCTGGAAATATTTCTTGTTCTGCAGGTTAGGTTGCCTGTGACTAATATATCCTCTTCAGCTTAAGACGAAAGATTGTCCTATTTAACTTTTTCCAGACTTTTAATTTTTATATGTATCTTTATATAGAAAATGGGCTTCTGATTAGCCTTGTATAGTTGATTCTTCTATTTTCATCTAAATTGTCACAGTGTTTTATCATTGAAATTTTGTTCTCCCTTTGATTAAAATCTATTATAGACACATGGTGATTAAAATTACAATTTTACTCTTTATTCCATTTGTTTCTTATTTTTGCATTTCCTGATTTCTAAAGGTTTACTTAAATTTAGAAACTTTCACTCTATATGCTTTGTTGTCATGTTAGCTATCACTCTCCCACTTTTTGCTTTCCAATATGCATCTTAAACTAATCACAATTTTGGTTCTAACAACATTCCATCATAATTTATGATATATCATACACTTTAGTTCAACATATATTGTAAAATCTATAATGCACTATCATTTTCCCTTAGATAATTATATCCTTAAAAAAGACTAAAATTAGAATATAACTTATTTTTATTCTCCCATGACTCTTTCATCATTTCCAATAGTTTTTAATTCATTATTGTAGATCCAAGTTTCTCTCTGGTAGTATTTCCTTCAGCACAAAGATTTTCTTTCCTATATCATAAAGGTGTGGTACAATGGATTCTTCCAGTATGTATTTACAAGAAAATGCACCTTATTTTTGCTCTGTAATATTTGTATTTCATCAGCTGAAGGAGACTGTTCTGAGCATCCTCCTTTCTCTGTGACCTGGTTATTTTCTCTAGACAATAAATTAGAGAAAGAAAAGCCTTACCTAGTTGATTTCTCATCTCACGGATTGTTATCCTTTATGACCTACTTTCCATCATCCTAAAAGTGGTCACTTTGTATTTTTATTTTATTTGTAGTTTCAGAGTACTGACATTATTACATTGGCTGTCTTCTTTTGCTACCTTCCTTTGCATAATGTTTACAGGCAGCTAAACTAGTAATAGATTAGTTTGAACTTTGGCAGGCTCTTCCTTCCCTCTTGTCTGAAAACACATTTCCTGGCTTGATTAGACTAAGCCTGGAATTACCTTTATTCTAGGTCTCATTTAGTCCTACTATTAAAGGGTGACCCTAAAAATTCTCCAAGGAATGTGTTCTGTGTTTTACAAAATTTTTGTATTTTGACTATTTCCGATTTAAATGTCTTCTAGTTGTCTGTAATGCCTCTAAAATATTTCCCCCATAGCTTCCTAATGATGTTTCTTTTCTTGTCTTTTCTGAATCTCACCCCATACAAGTGAAACTTAGCATTCGCCAAGATGCAATGGGAATTTGGGCTGTATCTCCAGAGCACTTTCTTGGCACAGCCCAGCACGACTTGTTACCTTCATCTCTTTGAGTGGCATTTCTCTCTCATTGAGCTCACCACCTTCTGATAACTTCTCCTCACTTATGTGTTGTCATGAAGTGCTTGAAAGTAGAATTTTCAAAGAATTGTAGGGATCGCCTCTTTCCTCCACTCTTTTGGACAGGAAGGGAGTCCTGTACTGTCTGTGTTCAGTATATAAACACTATTTTCATAGGTTTAGTCCAGTTCCCTAGTGTTTCACAGACAGTGGGAGAAATTAAATACCAATTACTCCATTATGGACTAGAAATAATTTTGCAGATGGTAGAGGAATATCCCATATAAGTCCTTACACAGTTCTTAGCGCATGGTAAATAATCAACAATGACTTTTTAGCTACATTTACCCTTTCATCTTATACTTCCTTCTCTTTTGCTTTCTGAGTTACAGCTGGACCAGGCGAAGGTAGCGATATCTGCTATACCCAATTATCACAAGAATGTTTGTGATATTTGGGATGGCAGGTATCAGTACTTTGTTTGGAAAATAATTCACAGATAAATTATACTACATACACTCCAGTTAATTCCAAATTGTGCTTTTATTTTTTTATTTTAAAGAGAATTTTTAAAAAAACAAAATAACCTCATTTTAAATGTAATTTACTCTGTAGTGTCTTTTTTGCACTCTCTCTGCATTCTAATTCCACTATCCCTTTAATCCTCATTCAATGGAAAGTTACAATTTTCCTTCAAAGGAATCCTTACCATTTCTAATGATATCTATTTTTCCATGGCTATATGACTGATGAATTTCAATCCACCTAAAATCAATATTTGATGGAGGATCAGGGCTCATACGAAGGAATCAAACTTACAGGAGCTCACGGATACTGTTCGCCTTTGTTCCCTGTCCATTCCCAGGGTTTGTTAAAATCCTGGGTACAGAAAAAAATATGCCAAAAAATCTTATTGACAGAATAAATTTATGACTGCACTTTATGGCTTTTCAAGGTTTGAGATTTTCTGCTTTATCTTTGAGAGTAAATAAAAAATATTAAACCTAGTTTTATATATTTCCTAAAAATAAAATTCAGTGAAATTAAAGGCAGTTTATAAAATCACTTATTATTTAGTCCTGTCATCAGGTCTTATCTCTGCTAATACATTATGTTTTCTTCAGAAAGGATATCCTTTCTTCCCCAAATAAAACAGAATATAGCACCACCACCAACAAAAATATCAAAACATATGTGAGATAATTTAAAATAAATAAATTCCTAGTCATCCAGCAAATACCAAAGGGTATGTACAAGTTCAAACTGATTTAATCTGCTTACCACAACTGACCATGTTTTGTATGGAATTTCACTTTAATCCCAGGTACAAATTTCTGTAAATGAATCTAAGAAGAGTTAATTTCCTTACCTAAATTGCAATCTCTTTCTTTTTCCATCAAGGTGAAAAGGCTTTATTTTTTAAATCCAACTAGGAAATAAAAAAATAAAAAAATCTATCTAGGAAAAGTTCAAAACAACAGCAAAATATAAAAAGACACTTGTGGACATGTAAAATGAATACATTACAAAAATCCAACCTTAACCTTTTCAGGTGTTGCTGGCCTCTGCTGAACATGCAGAACTAGGGTAAGAGTGTCACCTCCGGTGCTCCAACCACTGCAACAGCAGCATCAGCAACAACAAGAACAAAAGGCCACCCCATCTCTAAAAGTCACAATGTCTTCTCTTGCTTGAGTTCAGAGGGCAAACCAATAGCTGGGCTTGCTGGCACAGCTCTGTAATCTCAGCATTTGGGAGGCTGAGGCAGGAAGATGGACTATGTGAGTTCAAGGCCAGCCTGCTCTACATAGTAAAACCCAGTTTCAGAAAAACAAAACACAGAGGTCAACCAACTAATGAGAAATGCAAGGAAAGGCCAATGTTCCAAGGAAATATCAAACACAACCCACGTCCTATAAATTGGTAATAAGAAATTTGTTTCAGTTATCAATGAATTAGTGAAGACTATAGAGGTGCACTCCCATGAGACTTTAACAAGATGAGCTGGGTGCTCGGGTGGACACCTCTCTATCTGTTGCATGCTCACAGGAAAAACAAGGCAGGGAGAACCAAGTAACCCAGCCTCCTCCTGGTTAGTAGGCCCAGTGAACTTGTAAAGCAGGAAAGGAGTAGATAGGGCCCTGGCCAGCTGCTTCTTCCATATTTCCCAAACAGAACAAGCAAGCCTTTAACTTACAAGGCAAATTAGAAAACCACACTTAAGTCATTCTTATGTGCAGCTAAGGGAAGAGATTAAAATAGAACTTTCTATAAAGAAAAAGGCAGAAAAATGGGCACAGGGTAGAAAATTATATATTGTTCACCTAGCGTGTTGGTGAACACTCAGGCCGCTGAGGCAGAAGGTTTGCTACATGTTCCAGGCCGGCCTGGGCTACAAAGTGAGCTCAAGGCCAGCCTGAATTACATAGTGAGACCCTGTCTCAAAAATAAAAGAACAAATGTAGATGTTGTTCATCCACATGATTCTTTGAGGTGACTGTTGCTCTTTAATGTAAGTGTGTAAAAATTTATATCTTCAGGAAAACCCAATAGAGCAGCCAGAACTAGGTAAAAAGTATGTTCCAACACAGACAATGAACAGAACATCTATTATTTGTCAGGGAAAAACACCAAAAATTTTGGAGTTTTCTGCTTTGGAATCATGGGAAACTTTATTCCTTTTGTATAAGACATATTTTAAAAACAAATATTCCTTCTAGGTTGTAAGTTCTTGATGCTAAGTGGAATGCAATTGTATCATAAGAATGCATTAAAGTTGATTATAATAGCTTGTTTTTCATTTTTTCTAGCGAAGTTATGAGACATCTGTTACAAATTTCATGGAAATTAAAACCTTAAATGAAGTTTGACATTTTGTCATGCTAGTTCAAAACATTTTTGCCACCTTTTACAAAAACAAATTGCAGTTTTATTAATGCTAAAAGCAAAGTGATATTATCAAGTAGAGAGAAAGGTATGGTAAAACACCCCTTTTATAGACCTAAGCATGCATAACCTGGAAGAAAGAGGACTTGGTGGGGTTACAAAGCTCTTTTTACGCATACGAAAAGTAGTCAAATGGACATGGAGACACTTTAGTCTTGATATATCCAGAGGGTAGGCCTAGAATTCACAGGTAGGGGAATATTATATAGTTAAAAGACAATTAGACAAAATAGGTCCAAAATTAAACAAAGCTGCTCTTAAAACAATCTTTTGCTTTCATTAAATAATTTCACAGAGAGGTTCAATAATAATACTCAACAATACCAATCAGAAAAATAAAACTGGTGATACTGAAACAACTACTGTGTGCTAGGCATTGCGATTTGGGACCTGACTGTGTCATCAACTCTTGGGTATGGATGTTATTAGCCTTTTCAGACATGGAGGAAACCACCCCCCCTAAGCTCACATACCCTGAAAACACAGAGATAAAAATTTAGGCCAAGCACTCTAATTTTAGAATCTGGGTCCCACTTTCAGGCTGCAGAGAAGAGATCCTAAATAAATTAGCTAAGTGGCTACATCAGACAGATCAATGCCCTTTCTACTATTTCTGTCAGTTACACCACCCTGCCTGGGAGTCTCCATGAAAGCTAAGAAGTTAATTCAATATGCTTTATAGAAACGCTACCGAAACTGCTTTCTTTTTCTGGTGGTGAAATCTCCTGGCCCACCATGATGTTCCTTGAGCACAGCGTGCGGGGCAAAGTACTGCGAGAAATGCAGGACTCTGTTACTTCATCTCTTCCCTGAGGTAACGTGCGATTTAATCCCTGAAGAGTCACCTTCATGCTAAAGTTAACAAGAAGGGAGAGAAAGGCAAACCCCGTTTGGTGAGTGAAAAGAAGGGAACAGTAAGCACGTGTTACTTTTCAGAGCTCTGTTTGAATTTTGAATTTTAGGACTGAGGATGATCCGTTTTGAAGGAGTGAAGTTCAGTCCCAGCAGGCTATCATCCTTTTTCCTTTTTTTTTTTTTTTTTTTTTTTTTTGAGAAGGGTCTCAATACGTTGGCCAGGCTGGCCTTGAACTCACTTACATAGCCCAAGTGGGCCTTGAACTGGCAGTGATCCTCATGCCTCAGCCTCCAGATTGCTGGGATTACAGGCAAGCGCCGCCATGCCCAGTTCTGATTTATTTTCAAATGCTGTGTTTTGAAGGCGTATGTTTTCACAGTCAAACAGGGGAAAATGTTGGTATTTGGTGTGAATCCTCATTCCTGTCTGAAATTTCCTGTGAGGCAGAGTGGAACCAGGATGGTTTTGCAAAATACTGGGCTAAGCGGAGCTATTTCCCTTTTGAACCAGCTAGGGGTGTAGATGAAAAGTTACTCTGGAAAAAAAGGCGTTTGGAACTCTGGAGGGTGGACGAGGAGCAGCAACAAATACCTTAGATGGATGACTTCTCATCCAATGGTGCGCAGTATCCAAATAACTTGTATCCGGGCCAGGGGTATAGCTCAGCGGCATAAGCGCCTGCCTGGAAAGCACAAGGTCCTGAGTTTGATTCCTGGTACCAAAGAAAAAGAAAACCAAATAACTTGTATCCTTTTAAGGAGCAAAAAGTGGCATTGGTGATGGTCCAGTTGAGGGGAAGATACAGTTCTTGGGAAGACAAAGCACAGATATAGTGATTAGTAGAACACCGCTCCAAAGCTTGATGTCCCTGTCACACTTCTACATGGGTGGCCAAAAAATACACATATCATGTCAGATGCTATGTTCAGTCATCTTGAAAAAGTAAAAGGAGCTCAAATGAACATATGCAGTGTTTGGGGGGAAGATACACACTTTCCCTACAGGAGAAGCATAATGGTTATGTGTATTTTTGAATTTATGGCCCCAAGGAAAGAGGAGATCGTACACCATCCTTGGGAATAAGGAGACTATGACATAGATGGCATTTAAACTACTTTGGAAGAGGATGTGGAAACTTTATCACTAATGTGCTGGAAGCTTGGTCGGAACGGAGGAGGAAGACAACAGCGATGACAAAAGTATACTCTGACTTCTGCTCTCCAACATAGTATCTTGGAAGGGTGGAATTAGGCACAAAAGAAGCTCCAAAGCCACAGTGGCACCTTCACTGGTGACTCGAGAAGAACGTGTCACACAGTGCCTCCACCACTGTGCTCGCTGTTGGTCAGGGAAGCCCGAGCAGAGTGAAAAGAGAAGAATGAGTTTTCATTTGTTTTTAGTTGCATAGGAGTTTACCAAAACTGTGTAAAAAGAATGGCTTTGCAGTTCTTTCGGGGGCTGGGACAGATGAATACAGTTAGATAAGTTACAGAAAGAAAAGCTCTACTTTTTTCTTGTCTCATTTGAGGGTAGCATATTAACTGGCAAATCTCTATGTGACTCAGAATCATTGATAAATGACATATTATGTGGGTCTGGCCCTATCATGTCTTTAGAACCATACTAGTTATGTAAGGAGAGCACCATGTAAAAATAAAAATTGGTGCCTCTTTCTTTCTAGGTACCTTGCTGATATTATAATTAAATTGCAGCAGTGCTTCTACATTTATAGGTAAAGTGACTTCCAGAAGTAGTTTAGTTTTTAGTATTATGAATATCAATATTCTTTGCAACTTCACTGCAATTTACAAGCAGTATTCATGTAGTGTAACTGCTATGAAATACCGAGGAAAAGAAGCAGTGAGTCCATGTGACCGTAAACTCACTTCTAGGCAATAATAATAGTGAGTGTAAACTTTGCCTTTAAGCTGCCATTGAACACATGTGAATAGTGTGCTCTCATTCTGACACTCCCTCCTTGGGTCTCCTCCCTTGCCCCTGTCCACTCAAACCCTGAGTTTTCATTACAGCATCTGGCTGGACTGCCTGATGCAGATTTTTAAAAAATGTAGAGAATCTGTGTTCTGCCGCTACCTTAATAAGGTCGAACATATTAAATAGTTTAAATGCAACAAGTTAATTTTCTTACAATTCTTTATGTCATAAGCCCAACACAGTTCTCACTGGGGTAACGTAAAACCACGAGAGTCTATGTTCTTTTTTGGAGCCTACAGGTAAGAATTTGTTCCTTGTTCTTTATAGAGTTTTTGCAGGATTCAGTTCCTTGTGATTGTAAGGCTGAGCTCTCTCCTTGCCTTCGGCTCTGGGCTGCTTCCAGCTTCTATAGCCAGCCGCCCTCTTCATCACCTTCAAGATCAATAATGATGATGTTGGGCACAGGAGCACACTGTTGTAATCCCAGCACTTGGGAGGCTGAGGCAGGATGATCACTGTGAGTTTGAGGTTAACCTGGACTACATAGTGAATTCAAGGCCAGTCTAAGCTACAGAGTGAGACCTTGAATTTGAAAAAAAACAATTATGGATAGATTTCCTCAGGTACTTTGAGTCTTTTTCTTTTTTCCCATCATCTGAGTCCACCAGAATAACTTAGAGAAATATCCCTGTCTTAAGGGCTATAATCTTAATGATACCTGTAAAGTTCTTTGGCCATGGCAACATTCAGAGATGGTAAAATTCAGGACATGACATTTTTGGAGAGCCATTAGTCTGCCTACCGCAGTCAGAAAGTAGAATGTTGGTACTTCTTTTTTTTTATTACTAGTGAAATGATGCTGATAAAAACCATTGCTCTTTCAGTTGAAACTGGCTGCTTTTAGAGTAACAAGTTGATGATAACCTATGTTCTACTGACATTTACATTTTTGTTTCTCTTCCTTTAAAAGCATACTATCAGTTTTTGCACTATGTCAATAAGTTAATCTGATAAACACGTCCATGCAAACAACTGTGTAAAAACAATCTAAGCACAGCATTTCTAACAAAGTTGATTATCTGCATTCCTTACTTAAATAATTCTGATTTCATCATTCCGTATATTAATGACTCTTGTGTTAGTGATGGTTTACAGGTGGATGATGTCACGGTTAGCTGTAGAGGCGTACTCTCTCATGTTCAGGTGGCACTCACAGATCATTTTGACTGAGGTTTATCAGAATCTTCCACGAGGAAGGATCATCTTTTCCCTGGAGCTGGACGCTGTGAGGCTCTTCTCACATCTAGTATCAGAAATGAAGCATTTGTATCCACAACTGCTGGAAATACTCTAGGAAGAGGTACTGAGGTCACAGCTTTCCCTTAAGACAGACTGTGCGGTGCCTCATTCAAGAAGGAAAGTCCTTCAAGGACAAGCAACAGCCAGTCATTGGCCAGTATGGAATGTAAAAGCTGAGCTTTCTTGTCCCAACTCAGAATAACTCTGAAGTGCATTCCTGGTCCAAACCTCCACCTGTCACCTCACGAGGTCACGTCTTCCTGATGGTTGCTGCATCACAGCTCCGTTTCTTCCTCTTTTACTTCCAGTTTCATCCCTTGTACTCCACAGATCTGTGTGCTCCCTGGTAAATAGATATATTTCATTATCTCCGAGACTGCTCCTGGAGTACGGGCATCTGTGACACTGAACAAAACTTCAAAACTTTATTCACATAAAAGTCTATATGAATGTCTATATGAAACTATATGAAGTCTATATGAAACTTAAAAACTTTATTCACATGAAAGTCTATACGCATAGAAAGTGATGCAAAGTAAGGTCACATTAAGAGTGAAAAATGATAATGATGATGATGAAAATTTTGGGGAAAGATGGAAGAATTGCCAGTCTAATACTACATGATTTATATAGTAAATAAAGCAATTCAATTTTTGTGACAAGATGCATAAACAATGGAATGGTTACAAAGAATTGTTCTATAATGTTCTCTCCACAACATAGTAGAATAATTTCATTATTAGAACATTTCAATGCTTAGTTTTGTTATTAAGAATTATTTTATATAGAGAAATAAATTTCCTATTAGTACAAACTATTATTTTGGACTATATCAATAAAAGACACTTTGCTCAAATTTTGGGACAATGCGAAGCAAGGTAGACATTCAATAGCACAAGGACTTAACTGGCTAAATGATTTATAGTATTCTTTCCCATAGAGATGTGTCATGACAAAACCACGCATTCATAGGACCCAACTGAGAATAGCACATGCTATTACTAAAAGAATGGTAAAAGCTAATGTAAAAATCTAGAACTTTTTTGCAACTGAGAAGTATTAAATGTGCTCAAGAAAAAAAAGGTCTGAAAGGTAATGTACCAGAAGATGCAAGAGATCTTGGAATTTCGGAAATCAGTTAAAGAGTTAAGCATAACTATGTAGTTATGAATGAGAGGGATTAACGTGCTATTTAACAAAACAAAACATGAACTATGGAAAGAGCTTTTATGGATTCAAGCTGGTGTGTTTGATTTTGAACATGCTGAGTTACAGACTTCAACGAAACTAGCAGTGAAACAAAGAAGCTCTTTAGTCTAAGCAGCAGGGTACTTCAGATATTTCATAGAAAAACGTGTATTAACAACAGGAAGAACTAAGTGAATTTAACTGGAGAAGGGACTTTTGCTCTGAAACTTGAACATTTCATCATAACTGTCAGAGAAAAAGTAAACATTAATTTATTGTAATGTTTTCTTCAGTGAAATGAAATTACACATTCAGTTAAATAAAACATCACTCTTCTATCATGTATCCTCCAAAATAAGAGAGAAAAAGATAGTATAATTAATTGACAATGGTCAATGTACATAAAAGAAGCTGATTAAGGGTGTGGATGTGTTTTTGTAATAGATATGATTGTTTTTCTGCAATTAAATTACACATCAAACTACAATCAGAAACCAATCAAGAGGAATTCACAGAGGGGAATCTAGCGCACAAAATTCCACTCATTTAGGCTTCTTTCACTGCTTGTGTCAGTGAGACAGAGCTAGCTGAATGAAGCTTGCACATTCTGACTGGCATGGATGGGCCTATATCATCAGTGGGCAGAGGACAGCAGACACAGGGCAATAAGACACCTGCAGACAAGTGCTGGCATTGGAGGTAAGGCCATAAGGCAACCTTGCTAGGAATGCTAGGATTGAGCTCAGGGTCTCACACATACCACATCAATGCTTTCCCAAGAACCACAATAAATCAATCAAGAAAGCAATCAATAAAAATTGTGTTGGATGTGGTAACACATGCTTGCAGTCCCAGCACTCAGGCAGGCTGAGGCAGGATGATTAAAGTTTGAGTACCCTCTGGATAATTTAGCATTTTAGTGGGACTTGCTCCAAATGAAAAAATAGAACAGTGATAGGGATGTAGCTCATTACAAAGCCCCCTGGGTTCCATCCCAAGTAGTGTAGAAATGAAAAAAGGAAAAGAGGGCCAGCCTTTAAGGAACTTAACAAATCATGCGCTCCACTGAAGAATACAATCAGGTTAGTTAAGGTAGTTATATTACTAATTTTGATTAGCTCATTGAAAAGAAAGGTTTGTGCTTATATAAAGAAGACAATTAGTACCTTTATAAAAGGGCTGCAGGAAGCTAAGCCGGCTAAAGCCTTTTGCCCTTCTATGGTTTCACCATGCAAGAGCCCAAAGTCATTCTTTACCTCCAAGGGCTGCAGCTACAAAGCATGGTTTTGGACGCAGAGATTGGGCCTAACCACTGCAACTCTGCTGATACCTTGATCTGGGACTGCCTAGGTTCCAGACGTGTGAGAACAAAACTAATTTCTTTTATTTTTTACCTAATCTGAGATATTTGTTATGACAGCATGAATGGGTACATACAGCTGCTAATGACAAATGGGATCTATATATCATTCCAATAGGCTCCAATGCCATTTAATAGGAAGCACGCTATTGAAATTACTCTATGTACTCAAAATGAACAGTACAACATCCTACATTGTAAAGTAAATACTGTATTTAATAAGTTCCATAGAAGAAAAACATTTTATAGAATTTGTTACATCTATCTTATTTTTAAAACATCATTTTTTTTTGGTTTTTCTCTGGTACCGGGAACCGAACTCACGACCTTGTGCTTGCCAGGCAGGCGCTTTGCCGCTGAGCTAAATCCCCAGCCCCTAAAACATCATTTTTAAGAGCAAGTCCTTATACTTCTGAAGTACAACTTATTACATTCAGTAAAAGGTAGTTAATTTTCAAAACTTTATTGTTAGTATGCTCTTCTATCTTCTCTTCTTTTTTTCCCGCTACGCTCATGGAATGGGTGCAAAATTATTTACATGTACATAGCACACATATAGTTCTTGGTTTCACATGTATGTGAAAATATAAAGCAGGCTCCAGAAATGGCCTTGAGCAGCTTCTCTCAATAAAAGGGTTATTTAACTCATATTGAAAGTGAAAGGAAAGTATAGGTTCAAAATTTCAATCATTTGTAATTAATTTCTCTTTTTCTCATGCATGCATCCTATCTTAAAATGATCTTTTAAAATTTAAAACTAATGGAGAGAGTTTTAAAAAGCTAAGTAAGAATTTTCAGAACATAAGCAAGTTTTCCTTTATATCAATTTTTGCAACAATTTTATTTCATAAGTGTGAGTAAAAATTTCAAAAATTGATGAAATTTACCAAGGGTAGTACCATATTATTCCTTTCTTGTATTTTAGATTATAAATAGGCAGGAAGATTATTTTATAAATCAAATATAAAATTCTGTAAAGTAGGTTGATTTTTCTCTGTAATTAATTTGTTTTTTTATTTTAAAAATTTAAAAAAACTAGTAAAACAGCAGTGAAGACAAAATCAAAACAACACAAAAACAGCAAAAATGGTACATGACCTCAAAACAAAATGATAGGAATTTACAATGGTTGCTACACTACATTCTGTTATCTCCAACGAAGTTGCTCAATCCACCAGACATGAGTGCAAAATTGTAATGAATTTGCTTTCATACTATTATATTAACTCAGCTTATGTATCATACGAGAAGACTGCTACTTTAAATTGTCAGTTTGATGCCCTCTTTGGTACATGACTTCTTCAAATCCTTCCACTAGACTCTGACTGGTTATACGCTGCCTGACTGAATGAATCGATTTTCTTGTCAGTTTACTAGTATTATTTCAGGAACTTAAGCTTTCCCAGAATTTGAAGAAATGGACCTTGATTATTCCTGCACAGGCACTACTGGCACCCAGTACATACAGCAATTTTATCATTTATTTTTCCAACAGCATCAGTGTATTTTCTTACCCTCTATATCTCAGTGGTGTCACATGAGCAGACATATCATTTCATGGCTATGGTTATCAAGAACAGGTGTGCCTTCTTCAAAGTTATGTTTGTGTCTGCATGTACCCCAAAGCTTCATGTGCTCTTAGGTGGGGTATTTTGGAGCTGGTTGGATCTAGGACATATGATACTGGTGTTAAGTGAAATTATAGCTAAATTGGTTTATCATAGCTCTGGGTGGGGATGTTGCCCCACCTTAGATGTGGGTGGCACCAATCCATAGGCTTATAACCTCGATGCAGTGGAACAGAAAGAGGCAAGACAGATGTGCTGCTGCAGCTTTCTGACTTTTCCTTGACAATCCATGGACTGTTTCTCCTCCTTGATTACTCTCTGCTATGCCTCTCTGTCTCGGAGTCACACAACTATGGAATGAAACTTCCACAAGTCATGAGCTAAAAACCTTTCCTCCTTTAACTTTGGAGTTGGGTAGTTTGTCTTAGCACTGAGAAAAGTAACTAAGAAGCCCACGTTCCATACCCTCCCCACTCCATCTAACAAATACATAGAGAAGATTTCAAAGATACAGAAAAACTAAAGTTAGAGGATGGAAGAAACACAAATACCTAGATTTTGAATAATTCAAAAAACACTCTTCGTTTATAACTCTGCCCCTCTTTTTCACTTTCTCATAACTGTTGTCAGCTGAAAAAAATCAGTAATATTGAAACTCAAATGGTATTTCTATTTTTTTACCACAGTTAAAAAATTGAAAGTAGTACAAGAAAAAGCTCATTTTAGTATATACAACTTGAAAGATTCCACATCATGCAACTTAATGCTAAGTTAAAATTGAATGTATTTAGAAAAATAATACTATATTAAAACACTTAAAAATAATAATTATAAAACTGTGTTATCTGAGATTCCTTGGCTCTTATTTTTGCCTTATATTTGCCTTCTTCATCATATACTTTGAAGCTTTTTATTTGCTTTAAAACTCTCATTTTTTATTTTATTGAAAAAAGGTAAAATAATTTCATAGCAAAACAAAAGAAGAATAACAATAGTTACTATATTGCTTATAGTCAGAATACGAAGTATGGAAATTAAACATTCTCCAATCAATATTAGCACAAACCTTCCTTTCTAATGAACTGAGACACTACTAATATACCTACCTTGCATTTTTCTCCCTTTTCCCTTCCTTCCTTGCCCCTTTTCCCTGCTAGTTTCTTTATCATCTTAACTACTTCTCATCACACAATATCTATTGTACATTCTATACATTATTTTCTGTTTCAATTTCTTACACCAGGGAGACAAGAAGAAGTTTACACATGTGAATCTGATTCATTTCATTTATGAATATGGTCTCAAGTTTCATCTATTTACCTGTAAAAGTCTCAAGTTTATCCTTTTTTATGGCTGAATAGTGTTTAATTCTATAAAAATACCACATCTTTTATATTCATTCCTTGCCTGATGGGCATTCATGTTGTTCTCAAAATTTAGCTATTAAAAATTGTGCTGCTATAAACATGGGTACACATATATCACTGTGGTATAATGTTTTGAATTCTTCTGGGAAGATACCCAGCAGAGAAATAGCTGGCTCAAATGGGATCACTAGTCCCAGCTTTTTGAGGAATCTCCATATTGATTTCCATAGTGGTTGTGCCAAACTGCATTTCCACTGAGAGCGAAGAAAGGTTCCTTTTTCCTATAGTATCTCCAGCATTTTTCATTGGTTGATTTCTCGATGATAGCTGATCTTCATGGAGTGAGATGGAATCTCAGTGATGTTTTAATTTGTATTGCACAAGTGACCAATGATGTTGAACATTTTTTTCATATATTTCTTTGCCTTTTGTATTTCTTCATCTGAGAAGTGTGTATTCATCTCAGATGCCTAGTATTGGGTTGGGTCTTTGAATTTGGGAGTCTGAGTTTCTCAAATCTTTTTACATTCTAGATAGAAGTCCTTTGTCTGAGGAACAATTGGATAAAATTCTTCCCACTCAGTGGGTTGTCTTTTCACACTTTTGATGACTTCTTTTGATGTTCAAAAGCTTTTTAATTAGAAGAAATCTCAACTGTTGATTCTTTGAAGTATTTCCTGTGCACCTTGGGTTTTGTTCATGCACTTTCTACTAACACCTATGTCTTCAGGATTTCTATCTACTTTCTCTTCCAGTAGATTGAGCGTTTCTGCTTTAGTATTTAGATTTTTAATCTATTTTGACCTTAGTGTAGTGCACAGTGATAGAAATGGGTCTAGTTTCAGTCTTTGGCATGTAAAGAAACAGTTTTTCCAGCACCATTTATTAAAGAGGCTGTCTTTCTTCTACTGAACATGTTAGCCTTTTTGTGAAAGATAAGGTAGCTGAGTATATTTAGAGTTGTGTCTGTATCCTTTACTCTGTTCAGTTGATCCTCAGCTCTGTTTTTTGGTGAGTACCATGCTGATTTTACTACACTGGTAGGGTAGTATAATTTTAAGTCAAGGACTGTGATACCTTTTGCCTTGCCTTTGTTGCCCAGGATTGCTATTGCTATTCTAGGTCTCTCCTATTTCAGAATGAATTTTAGGAATGATATATCCAGTTCTGTGAGGTGTGTTAATGATATTTTGATTGGGATTGCACTAAATCTGTATAAGTTTTAGGAGTATGGGCATTTTCACAATGTTAGTTCTTCCTATCCATAAGTAAGTGATATCTTTCCATTTTCTGATATCCTCTTGGATCTCCTTTTCTAGAGTACTGTAATTTTCAACATATAGATCTTTTACTTTCTTTGTTAGAATGATTCCTAAGTATTTCATTTTTTAAATGCTATTGTGAAGGGTGTGTTTTCCCTAATTTCTCTCTCAGAGAATTTTTTGGTTGTATACAGGGATGTTATTGATTTTTGAGTGTTAACTTTGTATACAATTATGCTACTGAATTTGGTTTTAAGTCAGGAATTCTTTTGGTGGAGTTTCTGAAGTCCTTTATGTAGTGTATCATGTTATCTGTGAATAATGAGAATTTTAACTTCTTCCTTTCCTATCCTTATTCCTTCTATTCCTCTCTCTTGTCTAAATGCTCTGGCTAATATTTTCAGAACTATATTAAGTAGGATTGAACATAGTGGACATCCTTGGCTTTTATTTTGTTTTGTTTTGTTTTTGGTACCAGGAATCAAACTCAGGCCTTTACACTTGCCAGGCAGGCACTTATGCCACTGAGCTATATCCCAGGTGACATTCTTGTCTTGTTCCTGATTTTAGAGTGAAAGCTTTCAGTTTTTGTCCATTGAGTATGGTGTTGGTTGTTGGTTTGTCATAAATGCTTGTATCAGTTTTAGGTAAAGTCCATCTATTCCAGCTTTTTATAGGGTTTTTATCTTAGAGCTGTACCTTATCAAAAGTTTATTCTACATCTATTGAGATGATCACGTGATTTTTGTCTTTGACTCTGTAGATATAGTGTATTGTGTTTATTGATCTGCTTACACTGAACCATCCCTGAATTCCAGGAATGAATCCCACTTGGTTGTAGTATAAAATCTTCTTGATGATTTGCTGCATTCTGTTTGCTAGTATTTTATTAAGGATTTTTACACCTATATTTATTAGGAAGGTTGGCCTGTAATTATCTTTTTTGGTTGGTTCTTTCCCTTGTTTTGATATCATACCTGTCTCCAGGAATGAATTAAGAAGTATTGCTTCACTTTCAATATCATTAAAGAATTGGAGGATTGTTGGCATTAAACCTTCTCCATATTTCTTGTTGAATTTAGCCATGAATCCACCAGGATCTGGATTTTTCTTTTTGGGGAAAGTTTTAAATACAGTTTCAATTTCATTAACTGATATTTTGTTATTCAGAATTTTTTTTTCTTCTTTATTCAGCTTTGTTAATTCATATGTATTTAGGAATCTGTCCATTTCTTTTGTATTTTCCATTCTATGTGAGTAAAGATTTTCAAAGTAGGTATTGATGATCTAAATTTCCACAGGATCTGTAGTGATTTCACACTTTTCTTATTGCATGAATTTGAGTTTTTTCTTTCCTTTTCAGGACAAGGTTGGCTAGGCTTTTTATCAATATTATTTATTCTTTTAAAGAACCAACTCTTTCATTCATTAATTCTTTGTATTGTTGCCTTAGTCTCAATTGTGCTAATTTCTGCTCTGATGTTTATAATTTCTTCCCCTGTATGGTCTTTGGGCCTGACTTACTCTTCTTTTGATGGAAGCTCTAGGTGTAATATTAGATTGTGTATTTGTGTTCATTATGTTTTCCTGATATGAGAATGTACCAACATATATTTTCCTCCTAGGACTGTTCTCACTATGTTCAACATGTATGTTTTATCTTGTATGTTTTATATGAATTTTCATTTAATTGTGGATATGTTCAAATTTCTTCAATTTCATCTCTTGCCCATTGGTTATTCAGTATTGGTTATACTTAATTTCTATATGATTATGAAGTTTTTGTAACTCTTTTTGTCATTAATTTCCAATTTCATTGCAATATGGTCTGATTATATGCAGGGGTAATTTACATTCCTTTGCATTTACTGAAACATATTCTATGCACTGGTACATGGTCTGTTTTAGAGACTACCCCATGAGTAGCTGAGAAGAGTGTGTATTCTGATGATGTTAGGTGGAACACTCTGTAAATGTCAGCTAAGTCTATTTGTTCCCAGGTTTGGATCATTTCTGATATTTCTTTATGATTTTTTGTCTAGTTGATGATCTACATTTTTGTTGCAATGGGGTGTTAGGGTCTCCCATTGTAATTATGTTATTGCTTATTTCATTTTTCATGTCTTGTAACATTTGTCTTATAAAGTTGGGTGCATACATATTTATGATTGCTATCTCTTCTTCTTGAAGATTCCCCTAACAAGTATGTAGTGACATTCTTTGGATCTTTTTTTATCACTGTTGGTTTGAAATTCACATTCTCTGCAAGCAGAATAGCTACTCCTGTTTTTTTCCAAGTTCTTTTTACATGGAAGGTTGTTTTCCATCCTTTGACTTTCACTCTATGAATTTCTTTTTGAGTTAAATGTATTTCTTGTATATAGCATAATGGTGTATCTTGTTTCTTGATCCATTCTGCCAGTCTGCTTCTTTTGATTGGTGAATTGAGGCCATTTACATTGATGGTTATAAGTGATATGTATTAGCTTCTTTGTCATGTTCTTTCCTGCTGTTGATTCCTTACTTTTCCCCTCTGTTTAATAGCTTGCTCTGCCTGGTGTTCTGTTTCTGTTGTTGTTCTTGCAGTTGAAATTTTGGTCATTTATGTCTCTGTCTAGAATATCTTTCAGTACTCTTTGTAGGGTGATTTCATGATCATGAATATCTTTAGATGTTTTTTTCTCATGAAAGTATCTTATTTTTCTATTAATTTTGAAAGGTAATTTTGCAGGGTACCTCAATCTGGGTGAAAAGTTGTTTTCTTTCAGGACGTGATATACTTCTCTCCAAGCTCTTCTTGTTATTATTATTATTTATTTTTGGGACAGAGTATCACTATGCAGTTCAGGCTGGCCTTGAGCTCACTTTGTAGCACCAGTTGGCCTGAAACTCACAATGATCCTCCTGCTTGAGCCTCCAGAATACTGGGATTACAGGTGTGTGCCACCATGCCCAGTTCAAAACTCTTCTTAATCTTTTTTATTGAGAATTTGTCCATGATTCTAATTAGCTTCCCTCTATATATGATCTGCTTCTTTACTTTAACAGATTTTAATATTATGTTTTTGTGCTGAATTTCTGGAATTTTGGTTATTTTCTGTCTGGGTGTAGATATATTTTGGTCATGGCTACTTGGAGTACTGTGCAGCTCACTTATTTGTATGTCAGATTCTGTTCCTGCTTTTGAGATATTTTCTGCTATTACTTCTTCAAATAGTCTTTTGATTTCATTTGTGTTGCCTTTTGCTTTTGCATTAACACCCACTAGTCTTATATTATTTTGCTTTGTACAGCCTTGCAGCTGTTGAATTGTTATTTCCTGATCCCTTGCTATTTTTAAGAGATCTTTAATTTTGTGATTGTAAGCTGTGACCTTGTCTTTGAGGTCTGAAAGTCTATCTTCAATTTTATTCAAGCAGTTTTGTCAGCTTTCAATGGAAAATTTAATTTCCTGGATATCTCTTTGAATCCATTTCATGCATTCTACTTATCTCCTATATTGTACATTTAAGGTTTCCATAATTTTACTATGCTCTTCTTTTCTTAATCTACGTCAATTCTAGATTTGCTGAGAAATTCATTCATTCTGGTTGTCATCTCTTTTTTACTGGAGAGGTTATTTCTGACATGATTTCCTCTGTATCCTCAGAGATTTTTTTTTAAATTTGATTGCTATCTTTGCAGAAATTTCAGATATGTGTCTTCCATTTTCCTCTATCTTGATGTCTCCTGGATTTGTTCTGGGTGGCTGGAGGTCCAAGATTGCACTTTTTTTTCCTGTATCTTTTCATTTTCTATTTACAATTTTTTCTTTTTATTCTTGTGTTGATCCTTGTAAGTTTTTGTAGTAGCAGCTATATCACTATTATCAAGGCCTCTCTAAGAAAAGTTTGGTCTTCAGGGATGTCTTTTGTTTGTAGGAGGTTCTAAGTTTGTGCCTGTCTCAAGATCCTACCTTCCCAATTGATTAAGAGTGCAATGCTGTTATTTGTTTGTTTGTTTGTTTGTTTGTTTTTTCTGGTACCGGGAATTGAACTCACGACCTCGTGCTTGCCAGGCAAGCGCGCTGTGCCACTGAGCTAAATCCCTGGCCTGCTGTTATCTGTTTGGCTCAGTCCCCAGTCTTTTGGTGTTGGGCTATGCTGAGGTTATTACTTACCCCAGAGCTTTCTTCTATTGTTATGGGAGGGAGACAAACTGACTATAACTGCTATGACATCCTAGATAAAGTAGTATAATTAGCAATAACAATAGCATCAAGCACAGTTTAGAAACTGAAAAAATGTGGCAACTGTTAATTTTGTCCCTTGAATGATAGGAGCAAAGTCAACACTTATAAAACAGAACTCATTATAAATTAAGCACTTGAAAACAAAATGCTTCCCTTTGGGATGGTGGTTTTACCTTGTAGTGGAAAATTTAAGAAGGATAATATGTAAAACAAAGATAACTGAAAAGAAAGTAGAAGCAAAGCTGGAGGACAGAGGATGATCATGCAAGCTTTGGGAAACTAGAGGAGAAGGCAGAAGAGAAAGAATGAAGGAGAATGCAAGGGATTATCTGAACTTGGTGTCTGGGTTTTGGGGATGGTATTGGTTTTCTGTGGCTGAAGTGCTCCCCAGCTGTTTAGAAAAGAGACAAAAATAAGAACAAGGAAAGGAACAAAGGAAAAGGAAAAGACAAATATAAAAATAAAAATAAAACAAGAAAGAATAAGAGGCAGCCCCACCTGCCTGCTTTTTATTCACATGTCCTTCTCCCCAGACATAATGCTGGTTCACCTGATTTACACCTGTTGGCTCATATTGTTAGTTTCCATACTGGCATTACATCCCCACTAGTCCGGCCTACCCATCGTTTGTGCCCTAGTTGGGGTCCTATTTTGCACCTGTCATTCACCAGTCACCTGGTTCCACCAACTTGGGAAGGGAACCAGTCACCTTGATCCTTCCTGCACATTGTTGCATCCCAGGATGTAGTGGGGAGGAGCCAGTTAACTAGATTTCTTCAATTGGACCAGTTGCTGGGTCCTGGATTATTCTTTGGCTGGTTGCTGAAGCACATGGTGTCTCTCCTTATATTTTTACTTTTACACTGAGATTTCTAAGATAAAAATCAGAAAACAAAAAAATGGATCATGTTAAGAAAAAGCTCTTTTATTATTAAGGAGTGATTACAACAAATGTTTTTCTAGCCATTAAAATGAATTAAAATAAAAGAGAGAGAGAGGGAGAGCTTCCATCACGTTTTGGATCATGATCATGCCTAGAAGAATGATATGAGTTCCAGTTGAAATTACTTTTCCCAAAAATTAATTCATAGATATTTTAATATGTTAAGCTGTTATTTTTGTTCTGAAATTTTTGATAGCTGAATAAATCTGTTAATTTTCATACAGATTATTTTATTATAGTACTTGGCTGACTTACTAAATGAGTAAAATCACAATACTTTTTACCAAAATGCATTAAATAAACTCTGAAAATTGAAGAACATTTGTTACACTAAAAATTCACACTGAAATTTCTTAGTTTACATCTAGCATTGACTGTAAAAATCAAATTTTGTAATTATTATATCCATGTTTATTTCCTAAAACAATTCTGTTAATATAAGCAACCAATTTTCATTCAGTATATAATAAATGTCCCATATATGACTTATTTCCAGATTAGAATTTAATTTATTTAAAAATATCCAAAATCTAAAAATGCATATTCCATAAGGCAATTGAAAAAATGCTTGACATGCAACAAGTGTGTAATCAATATATACTTTGTCTTCACAAAATAGGTGACTTTTAAGAATTGCTAATCAGTGCTTGAGATTGACAATTATTGTGACAGGTTGATCAAACAGAGCAACAAAGCTCAGGATGTTGTCTTTCTACCACATCTTCAGAAAAAGATAAAAATAACATGTTTAGAATTCTAGTTATATAAAGAAACTCAGCAGAAACATTCACAAATATTGGTCTAGATATAATCTAATTAGCAAAATAATCTGCACATAACATTGAGAGTAGTAAGAGAATATATTTTCTTGACTTCATGTCTTTAACCTCTTCAAATAATACATTCAGCTATTTAAATATGGGTTTTAATATAAAATTTCAATTATCTGTAATTTCCTATTTTGATATGGGCAGTAAGGTCTAGGTAATTATATATATAATAT
>NW_004955440.1:6835523-6859191 GCF_000276665.1 Chinchilla lanigera
CATATATTTTATATATATGAAATATATTATATGTTTTATGTTATGTATGCATACCAAATTTCTGCAAATATTTTAATAATATTTCCAGCCATTCATGCATTTTTGCCTAGCAAAAATACCATTTTTAAAAATCATGTCATTCTGCAGTATCTCAGCTGTCACTCTGTATTTTATATTTTGTTTTTTAGTTTTAATATCATGTTTTCAATTTTTATATTGTTTAACCTAAGACATTCAAATACTTCACATATCAATAACCATTTGTAGATTTTATAGTTCTGGAACCATATGTATTTGTCACTCTTTCTTTAATATTCAGTACTGTCTTGCTGTTAATACTGCCAAATACTAGAATTCAAAAGTACATCAGACCATGGAAACTACAAGGTTACAATAAAATAAGTTAATGTTGACAAGACTATCACTAAGATTAAATAAATTCTCATACCTTAGACAGAAATTGTTGTATAATCCAAAATGTAATTTAAGTAGTTCTCCTGATCATACATTTTTACTAACAATATGGAAATCCTTTTGCAACAACACATTTACATAATTACAGACAAACTCTGGTTAAAAATATAATCAAACATGAAAATAGCTAACTGTTATTTACATCACTGGCCAAAATACTTGACATCTGGAATTTAATTGAGACATTTATTCTAGCTTATAATTCACAGGTTCATTCCACAATCATCTGGCTGCAAGATAGAAATGACATGATGGAAAAACCTAGCATTGTAAAGCTGCTCAAACCCTTTTAGGCAGAAAGGATAAAACAAATGGAAGAGCCAGGGATCAGTGCAATCCCTGCCTTGAGGGCTTATCTTCTCTCTCAAGACTGTACATCCTAACGGCACATTCAGCTGTGAAATCATCAATGCAGTAATTCACCAGGAGCATATTTCATTCTTGCTCCTAACATCTTCCTTCCTCCTCAACTCTGAACACATGAGACTAGTGGGAGATATTTCAGATCAAACTGTAATATTCTCCACCTAGTTCTCAAAAGGCTCATGCCCATCTCACTATGCAAAATGTATTTTGTTCATCTCTAAGGCCACAGAAGCCTCACCAGTTCCAACACTGCTGGAAAGTCCAAACTCAAATTAGTCTCAGGGACTCAAAGCCAAGTCTTAGCTGTGAGGTCTCGTAAAACTAAAAGAATGTTAAAGTCTCCCAGCATACAGTAGCATAAAGGAAACATTTTTATTTCAAAAGGGAAAAACAGGAGTATAAAATCAAATTGGGCAAAACACCCATCAGGGCAAACTTTAAATCTGGTAGCACTCAGGGGCTTGGGAAACCCTGCCTCTATGGCCTGGCCTGTTGCAGCCCACAGGACTTCACTCTTGAAATGGTTCTGTCATTATCTGGAGCTTTCCTAGATTGGCTATTGCACCTCTTTTTTTTTCACTCTTACAGCTTTATTCATTGCCCTGTCAAATGCACATTTCCTGGCCTCAAAGATCTGCCTTTGAAATCTGAGTAAAAGCCTCTGTGATCCCACAACTCTTGCATTCTGTATGCCTGAAAAATCAGTACCATGAATATGATGACCACTAGCTCAGTTAGTACTTTAACCTCCTTGGGCCACAACTGCAGTAGCTCTTGAATGCTGAGATGGGTGAGACAGGGCAAATACTTCACTAAGTGTCCTTAAATGAGCAGGGTGCTCTGGGGCTTCATTCTCAAAACCAAATTTTTCAATAATATTTAATCTTTCATACCCTTGAACTTGTGATTCCTGATGTCTGGCCAGTTCCTGAGATTCCGTCAAGTCATCTTTTCTAATGTACCCTTGCAAAGTGCTTGATGTAGTTTTAATGATTCTAGTAATTTTAATCCCTGTCTCTCTTGCTCTTACTCTCATTCTCTCTAGAATAATCAACAGTGTTCTTCCCTTGGTTATAAGTTCCTACTCCCTAAAATACCAGGAATCATACCATTTTGGGTGGTATCCATGGAGCTGCAAGAAGTTTGTGTTCCATGAGCTCAATGAGTTTAAAAGTTTTCATTAAGTCATTATTAAGAAATAATGAAGTTTCATTGCTATAGTTTTTACTTGCAAGAGCCAACACCTGGAAACAACTTAAATGTTCAATAACAGTGAAAAAAATAAATGAAATGTAATGTTTAAATACAAAGAAATGTATTTAGCCTTAAAAAGAGGGAAATCCAACCATTTCTAGCACCACAAGTGAATATGGAAGAAATAATCCTAACTAAAACTAGCCAGACACAGAAAGACATTTGCTAAAAGACTCTCTATCTGTGAAGAGCCCAGTGAAATAGTAAGATTCATAGAAGCAGAGAATAAAATGATATTTTCTAGAAGTTTGTGTGATGAAGAGCATAGAATATTGTTCAAGTTAACAGAACATCAGTTATGCATGATAATAATTCCTTGTGATCAACAGTATGGCATGCAGCCTACAGTAGACCACACTGTGTTGGTTACTAAACGTTGTGCTAACAGGTTAGAGACCATGTTTATGTTCCTATCAAATCATTAAAAAAGAACAGGTGGGGACTTTGGGTGTAATCAATATGTTTATGGCACTACTTCTGATATTTTCATAGGTATATAATTATATATGAATGCATCAAGTTCCATTCCTTACATATGTGCAGCTGTCTGTATGTTAATCATACATCAACAAACTAATTTTTAAAAACCTGAGACACCATAGTCATTCTATTGGAGGAAGTTTCAATTATTTTAAGTTTGGTACAATTTCATGAATATTTTAATTTTCCTTATCATAGTCATATTGGAGTTCTTTCACTGTGTCCTAAGTAGAAATACCCAAACTCCTTTTATCTCATCCCAGTGTCAGACACATCTACTGTTTCTTGTATGTCATGATGTGAGAGAAAAACAGAAAGCTTATAAGCATTTTCATAACAAAGACAAACATGTATAATATTTTCTATTCACATTTTATTGGAAATATGTGAAGTCGGTAGGCAAACAGAGGTACTTTACATCCACAGCTTATGAGCTCATAATTATCTTGAAGTTAGAATGACTTAGTCATCATTTATCAGTATAGCATTAATATGGCACTTTATAGGCATAACACATAATATTATTTAATATGCATAAAAAGTCTATGAAAAATATACTTCACAGATCAGTAAAACAAGTAATTTCCCAAGATCATGAAGCCAATATATAGTGAAGCTAAAATTTAAACTGTGGTCTTTGCCGAAATTATGTACTCTGCAAATCCTTACTTATGTTAGCCTAACTTTCCCCTTAAACATTATGAATTATTTATGGCATAAATTCCCATTATAAATCAGATAATAAAGAGCATAGTAACAAACATTTATAATATCTGCCATAATACCTATTTGCTTTGCAGTTTCCTCCTTTCAATACGATCAGTATTTGTCTATTTAATCTTCCTGAAAACATGTTTTGTTTTATGTTGCCAATTTCTAGGGATAATAAAGAAATGCTAGGAGTAGGTGCAAAAGGTAGAAGGAAATAACTTAAAATTGACACCTCAACTAATTTTACTTCAGTGCTTCAATTAAATCAAGAAACTCAATTTTTGTTCATTACTTCTCTTAGACAGTTTCATGTTAAAAAACAAATATCACTCTTCAGAAAAGCACTAGAATTTTGAAACGTAACTTTGCTGCATTTTTTGATAAATATTTACATAAAATTGATTTACATCAATTCATTTACAGTCGTTCCAATATCATTCATTTCAAAAAGCTTGTAATGATAATAAATTGACCTGGTTCTTCTCATTCTATTTCTTAGTAATCAATTTTAATTCTCACTGGACAATGTATAAGGCAAATCTCTATCATCAGTTTATTAATAGGTATCTGCAGTATGTTCTAGTAGAGTCTAAAGGTAAATTATAAAAAATTCCAGATCACCATTATTTCAGAAGAGACTTGACTTGTCCAAAGTTCCATAGTAATGTGGTGGCAGACTAGTTTAATGTCACCTCCCTGAATAAATTTCTCTTGCTTTCACTAGAGTGAAAATAGCTCCACTTGTCTGTGAAGTCGTCAGTAAGGTTTACTGAACACTTAACGGGTGTGAACATTAGGGTAACATTCTTTCTACTTTCATAGCAAGGTTTCCAAAATAAAGTGTCCTCCACTGAACTGTTCTTGATTGAACTGAAATTAATACAAATTACCTTGCCTTACTTTGAATTCCAGAGGGCAACTTGTATTTGTGCAGTGTGAAAGGTAATGAGAATCTCTAGTAAGGCTGTAAGTAACCCTAAAACTTAATGCAGTGACTACTGACTTCTCCCATTATAACTTTTCTTATGAATTCAAGGTGTTTTGAGAACAAAACTTCTAGCATTATTTTCTTCTATTAGCCACACATCAACATATGATTGCCACCTTTTCTATTTTAAGGTAAATCTCCAAGAAAGAGAGACTGAAGAATATCATTCTGTGTTCTCTGATAGAATAGCTCAGTTCAAGTTAGATATGGGACACAGTCCCACTGTTTGTACAGCAGCCTCACATAAACACCAATGATCCCCAGTCTAACACTCTTTTCTACAAATAAGGGATATGTTTTCTCAGATAGTCAGTGACTTGCATGAGTGGCCTTATTCAGAGTAGAGCCAGGTCTGGCACCTGACTTCCTGATTTCTACTTCATGTTTCTGTTGAGTCTATTGATTAATCATTCACCCAAATTATAGAACACAGGCATTGTATATGAAATTGTTAGGTTTAGGGCAGAGAGTGCATCTCAGTTATGGAGTACTTACCGAGACAGTGCAAGTCTCTAGGCTAAAGTTTTGGTGCTGAAAAATCACAAAAAGAAGGAAAAAAACTTTAAAAATTCTCCTCAGTTTAAATGTCTTTTTCATAATATATAGAAAAGATTTCAAATAGCTAGAAACCAAAAGTTTTGTATATTACTATACAAATCTGATAAATATAATTTCCATATATATATGTATATATGTACATCATATATAATATATAAATATATATATACACATTTCAGGAAAATGCCTTGTATATATATTTTAATACTAAATTTATTGTCAGACATCATGTGATTTGTATAAGTTATCTTTGGCCTCTACAATTATAAGAGTTGCTCAGTGGCCATTAGCTACGAGATATTCATTATTTTTCTTTCTTTCTTTTGTTTTTTTCTTTTTTAGTTTGTTTTTCTGGTACCGCGAATCAAACTCACAACCTCACGCTTGCCAGGCAGGCACTGTGCCACTGAGCTAAATTCCCAGCTCCAATTATTTTTCTTTTCTGGAAGTGTGTGTACAGTTTTTGGCTATATATATATATATAAAACATTTAAGCATTGATTTATAAGCTCAAACTCAGTTAGTTATTTAGTTAATTTTCTGCAAGCATAACTTGTTGTAAGATAAAATAATCTGTACAGTATGATAGCAAAAGAATAATGTTCATATAGCTTTGAAAAATGTAAAGATACAGTCAACAGTAGACATCTTGATATCTCAGAGATGTAGAATATAAAGAAATATGTTATAATATTTATAAAATGTGCAATACGGTTCATTATCTGCAGAGAGAGAGAGAAAAAAAAATTTACTGTGTTCCAGGCACTAGGTTTTGTGATTTTAGGGGCTGGGGATTTAGCTCAGCGGCAAAAGCGCCTGCCTGGCATGCGCAAGGTCATGAGTTCGGTTCCTGGTACCAGAGAAAAACCAAAAAAAAAAAAAAAAAAAAAAAAAAAAAACAACTAGGTTTTGTGATTTCAAATGCATAATCTCATTCACTGCAACTGTTATTTGAATTAAATGCTGCTTTAGTTCATGTATTAGATGAAAGAAAAATTTAAGACATAAAGAGATTTTCTAAGAATGCATTCTTTGAATCAAAATAACAAATCAATGTTACTAACCATTTGTTAGGGGATCTAGCAACTTGGAATAAATCTAGGATGACCCTCAGGTACATTATATTTAGCGTAGGAATCTTTCAGATGGCTGAAGCAAGCAAGAATGTCTAGTCTTAACACAGTCTCAGGTCAGGTATTGAGTTTTTTTCTGAATGGTCTTTTGTCACAACAAAACGTAAAGGTACATATTGCTTATATTTTGTGTAAACTAGCTCACAAAAAACAGAGAACTTAAAACCGATGTTTGCTTTAAAGGACTGAAGATCAAGGTGAGCTCAGTCTTTTTTTTTTTTTTTTGGTACAGGGAATCAAATTGAGGACCTGTGCTTGCCTGGCAGGCGTTTGTGCTGCTGGGCTATATCCCTGTTCCTAAATCTTTATAAATTAACAAAATTAAAAGTTAAAAAGAAAAAAAAAGTGTGAATATATATTCTTTCAAACTTTGCATTAGCCTTCACATTTTTTTCCTTTTACACTTGCCTCTTAGAAACAAAATAAAATCAGTTAAAGTTTGAAGAGTGGGATGGTTTCGGCTACCCAGAAGAGATATTTAAATTCCATTTGGTTAATTAGGGAACAGGGAGTGTTTTGTATCATTTCTTTTTTAAACGCCATGAATGATTTTAGCAAGTTTTAATTAACTGGGTTTTGGGCATACCATTCAGGCATTTGTTCCAAAAAAAGAAAAAGAAGAAAGAAAGGAAAAAAGAAAAGACAGAAAGGAACACACACACACACACATCCAACTGGTATTTATGCCAGAATATCACAGAGAATTAAAGCAAAATTGGGAGCACTTGCACTCAGAAACATATTTACTGAAGCCGAAAGTATCCTCTGTGTGAATAAGCTTTCCAAAATATCTTGGCGTACGTGAGCTTACACTCATTTAGAATACTGCACTCTCTGAATCACCATACCTGTCAAGTTCCTCCAACAATACTGCAAGCTCTCTCCTCATGATATCATCCAACATTCTGCTACTCTTTCTGGTACTCAACCTAGCTTTAACAATATGATCAGTGTTTTTAAAGTCAATCATCATTTTGAAGTAATCATTTCCTAATACACTATTTGTGCAAATTGGATTTGGAAGTTTTTAATAATTTTTTTTGTCTCTTTGAGACAGGGTCTTGCTATACAATTTAGGCTGTCCTTGAGCTCACTTTGTAGACCAGGCTGGCCTTGAATTGCAACAATTCTCTTGCCTCAGCCTCCCGAGTGCTGGGACCACAAACATGCGCCACCACACCCGACAAATAATTTTCTTCTTTTTTTATAAGTACATGCTTGCAGCACATGCAGTTTGCAAACATCTTGTAGAGTAGATGCATATATACACTACAATTTTTTTCAATACCTTTCCTCTTTTAGATTTTAAAATCAAAACATTTCTAAATATCCACTCATATAAATGTATTCTGTATTATAGTTAAAACCTTAGTTTACTGATGTCAGTCTGATTTCTATTTTTCTTGTCAAGCACAAATAGTTTGGAAGTACAAAATCAAATTTTTACTTTTATTCCTGTATATTCTCAGTCATTCTTCTGCTTGTCTCCTCACAGAACAAAATTCTTAGTTATTCTGCACACACTATCAAGATTGTTTTCTACCTTCTGTCATGTTTGATTTTTATTTTCTCATTAATTTTATATAAAATACAAAATAATTTAACATGGGTGATTAGTTAGTGTTTTGAATATTACCACAAAATTTTAAATCAAAATAGTGGAAAATTTGAGAAATTATATTTTATGTGATCTCCAGGGAAAAGTGGGGAATGTTTTATGCACTAACTATATACTTCATTATCATATATCTGACATCAAAATACTTGACTAGGAATAAGTGAAATTCAACTTTATATGTCTGCTAATGAGAATTTTCTATACACTGATTTCTGTTTTTATATTGTCCAAATTTTTATCTATTCCACTATCCACATATTTCCTTTGCCAGTTCCACTAGGAAAGATAATTAGGCAATAAGTCTAGAACCTCACGTCACAGTCACATAAATCATTCCAGTGGTCAGTAGTGGTACTCCCAACACTTATTTATACAGAACAAGTAGATTACAATGATGTTCAGTAGACAGAGGAGTGACTACAAAACCATATAATATAGACCACTGGACCCTCCCCAAGTTATACTCTCTTTCAGTTCCCTCTGGTTGATTTTTCAGAACAAGTAGAAAAATGACCACAAGGATACTGGGTAGGAAGAAGCAGTGGACTTAAATGTGATTGTCAAAAATATTGAATCAGGTGAACAAATTTTGTTTCCTCCCTGAGCCTTTGAAGGGAATGTGTAAGGGGTCATAAAATTCAACACTCATTAACCTCCTGGGGATGCCCTCCAGAACTTACCTCTCTTTTCCCTAAACAAAATGAAATATACATTTATGAGGAATGAACACTTAAATATTATATAGTTCTGTTCAGCTCATCCTATTGTGCAGTATGATTTGGAGAATAGACAGAACCCATCAAAGAGGTGGGTCTGGTGATTTCTTCTCCAGTTTCCATTGAGCACAACATGAAAAACAATGTGGAGCCAGCATGAGAATCACCTCTGTCAAGATAGAGGAGTTTTCAGATCATTGTGCAGAATTCCAGTGTAGTTGACTGATCATGTAAAGGTGACATGACAATGGATGTATGAGTTTTGAGTCAAAGTACCATGGAGTTGAAATGCATAATCAGGCAATAATTCCAGAGTAGCAATTTCTTAAATCAGAAAGTGATGGATAGAATCAAATACTGTTATACCAACAAGAAAGAGAAAAATAGGGACTAAAACAAGAAAAAAACCATAAAAGGCAGAGGATTTTCCAAAAACTCCTCAAGAATGATCAAGAAGACTAGAAATAGTGATTAAAGATATATTGCGGTATGGTGTGATCTTTTAATAGATTTAAAATGTAATAATTTTATAAGCCTGATAATTCAGTTACATTAATAAAATATTTACAAAGGGATTCCCTTATTTTTAATCCACTTCTTGGCTGTCTTTTGAGTTTCTACTATTTGTTAAGCATAGAATTTTTCTCTGAAGACACAATTCATCATTAAGCCAACACAGGTCACAGTAGTTAGCCTTCAAAATTGACAAGAGAAACATGAGGCCCAGATATATCTACAAAGTGTAATTCTGGATAGAAATCTAGATCTACTACACAAAATTTCAAGCACCACTGTTCATTAGCATATTTCCTCATATGAAAAGTTCATGAAGCATAGAGCACATGACATTATCAAATGGATTTCAATAAAACCTCATTTTGTTATGAGGATTTTGGCTGGTATAGGAAGAGAGATTCACAAAATTATTTTAAAATTTCTAAAACTATTCTTGAGCATATTTATATGTATTCATAGGAGTGAACTCATAAGCCTGAAAACTAGAAATATACAGATTTGGTGAAACATTGATGATTTACTTATTTTTTAAAGAAAATTCTCATTGTATTCTGCTTATTGTTTTGGAAAATCCATTACCAATGTTTTTGCCTAGAACATTAAAGACTGGAAAGACAAATTTTTAATTATCTTTTGTTGTAAAACACCATATGTCACTGCTTAACATTAGAAAAATAAACAAAGAACGTTGAGATTTCAAACAAAACTTTAATAACTTTTGTTGAGGCGAAAAAGTTAAAGTGGTCAACAAATTTCATAGTAACTCTATTTCTGATTTATTTAATCATGCCAAAATATTTACCATACACCATGTGTACCCAGCACTTCAAAGGAAAGATGTGGTTTGTCACTTTACTATGCAACATAATTTTATATCCAGCTGTGGCCCTCAAGAAAATGTGGGACTGAAATTTTGGGGAGGAGAAAAATAGATGATTTGCACTAGAAAGACAAATGGATACTACACATATTGAATGTATGCATGTAATTAGAATAAGATTTCTTGAAACTTTCTTTAAGATTTGTTTGATCTTTTACAGAGAAGAAAATAAAGTCATTTCTTCAAAGTTTTAAAGATAAATATGCATCTAATATTGTTCTGAGAAATATTGTAATTCCATATAGAAAATTTTCAGTTGGAGAAAGCTAGGAAGGGCAATCTTCACCGCTACTGAAGAGTAAGTGGGTTTCAGATGCCATCACTGAGTTACAGGTAGCAAGACTTCTCCTCCTGAGGAAAGAACCATTGTGAGCCACAGACCAGGCACTTACTGGATTCTAAACCTGAACTAAGAAATTCACAATCAGAGGAGCACTTGCTCAAAATCACAGGCCTCCTTTCAAGTGACTGTAAATATGTAAAAGAAAATATCTTTCCATATGTTGGAAATTGGGTCTTTTGAAACCCATATTATCCTTATAATAGTACGAAAAACTTATCTACAGATTTGGCTTAAATGAAGAATTAGTGGGACATGTTTGTGCATGCCTGCAATTCAGGCACTTGGGAGACTGAGGTAGGAGGATCACCACAAGTTCAAGGTCAGCCTGAACTGCAGAGCGAGATCCTGTCTCAAAAATAAATAAATAAATAAACAAATAAAGAATCACAATCCATAGACCACAAGGAATTTTAGTAGATCAGAATTTTGTTTTTTTTTTTTTAGTTTATTTTTTTTGTTGGTACATGTTTGCAGTATTTAATAATTACATTCTTTGTGGGGAGTTGGTACGTGTGCATAACACATTTTAATTCTTTTTAAAATCCTCTTATCCTCTACTGAGGCCTTTAAATCAAAATTACAATCAGAATTGTTTAAAAAAATCAGTTATTTCAGAGAATTATGGGTATCATCTATAACTAAAAAACTCAGTTGTTAACAGAATTGTCAATTTTTTTAAAGATATTTTCATAGACTAATAGCCCTGATGAACTCTTTCTTTTCCTAAATATTTAATTGGGTTTGATTTATAACAGAATTTTTGTTTTTCAGGATTTTTAAAATGTTGTTGCTTCTCCTTATATTCATTTCTTTCTCTTAAGCATTTTTTATTATGAAACCATAACTTAAATTATTTCCTTTTATTGACAGATGCAAGTAAACTACTGTGTGAGGAATGCTTCATGACAGTCACAGTATAAATATGAAATTAGTGAATTATATCCTTATTATTTCCCATTTTCCATATCTCGTGAAATTTTTGTAGCCTGAAACATCCCCTCAGGCCCAAAACACTAGAAATCCATACTAAGTTCTTTAGTATGGAAAATGCACTAGAGCCCCACACGGACAACAGGATACCCCCCTTCACAGTCCACACTGTCAGTAAGTCTGTCATTGTCGAGGGCATCCTCACTTCTGTCACCCTCCACCACATGTCCTCCAAATTCTGAGTAGTTTTTGATACATGATCGAATTCCAAATTCCATTTTGACTTTTCGCTTGATCTTAGCCAAAAGGCCGAGAAGCGATGTACATTTTGCCTTTTCATCAGATATTTTTTTTATCCTCTGCTTCCTAAAATTCAAAAGCAATTGCATCTGAAACACATGCATGCAGGGTGTCCTGAGAGACCATGGTGTTGCCCTGGCATAGAGCAAAGCCCAGGACCAGGTTACTCGTTACCAAGAGCCACCCCCAGCACACTTCTGTGTCTATTAGGATGCAGACAGCCACAAAACGGTGCTGTCCCCACCCTAACCATAACAAAACCACAAGGAGATCATCTTCACCTGACCAAAGTCAGCAATTAGTTTTCTGAATTATTTTCAAGAAAAAAATTGCAGTAAAATAATGCTTTAAGCCTGCAGAGGTTGTGGGTCAGGTGTTACTGCTCGGTTATATGGAACAAGAGCGCCTGGGTTTCAGATCATGTGAAACCTCGGAAGGGATAAGAAAAGCAACCACTGGCAAAAGCACGATATGAAAGTTTTGGAAAAGTCAGGCTTCAAATGACATTCTTTAAATAACCCATTTCAATTTTAAGTGCCTGTATATCAAGGCAATGATGATATTTAATAAATTAAAAGCACACTTGGAGTCACTGACTTCTTGTTCTCCATTTGAACAGAATAAATTTTTCACTCCTTTTCATACCTGTTACAGCCTACGCTACTGGGGTTGACACTTCTTCAATTTCTTCCAGAAGTGATGCCAAAATTGCTCCTTTATCAGTCAGTCAGTCTGCCAAGAGTCCTCCATCTTCTTCCTACTTTCTCAAGTTAATTCGGACTTCACAGACTGCTAAATGAGAGACAGACAACAGAGAACTGGGCAGAGAGGCCACCTTTCTCAGGCCTTTCCTAGCAATGTCTCGTGGCTGCAGTACTCAGGAGATGGCTGTCTCCGTGACTAATGGGCACTTATTAACAAGTATCTAATGTCACAGTGGATTTGGGGTGGGATGTAAAGACATCCTTTGCCTTACTGGTTTCCATCCATGAACTTTGAAAGAAGAGTCTATCAGTTCAGGAACAGAACAGAGAACTTACAGAAAAAAAAGGAAGTCATCATTGGAGGCTAATGTAAATTCACTTTTAAAAATAATACTGAGCCAGGCTTGGTGGAGCATGCCTGCAAACCCAGAACTTGGGAGGCGGAGGCAGGAGGATCATTGACTATTTGAGACCAGTTGGACTACATAGTAAATTTGAGGAAAGTCAGAATTGCATAGTGAGAACCTGTCTAAAAATATAATAATATTGAATTTTCTGAACACTTAATTCACATTTATTCTTAGAGACTTTTATAGGCAGCTAAAAATTTTATTTAAAGTAATATGTATAAAAATACTCAATATTGTTGGCCATTCTAGAAAAGCATATTAAAAGAACATTAAGATTCCATGTCACCCCAGAAAAAATGGCTACCGTCAAGAGCTCAAACAATAACAAATGCTGGTGAGGCTGTGGGGAGAAAAGGACACTTCCTGGCTGTTGATGGGCTTGTAGACTGGGGCAACCACTATGGAAATCAGAATAGAGATTTCTCAAAAAGTTAAAAGTAGAAATTCCATTTGACCCAGGTATGACTCTTTGGTTATCTTCACGAAAGAGTTATAAATATCACACCACAATGATTTGTGTGTATCTATGTTTATAGTAGCACAATTCAAAACTGCTAAATGTTGGAATTACCGTATGCACTCATCAGCAATGAATGGATGAAGACAATGTTGCATACATACAATGGAGTACTACTCTGCCATTAAGAGAGATAAACGTGGAGAATTTGTAGGAAAATGGATGGACCTTAAGATCCTAATTTTAAGTGAACTAAATCAGACACAGAAACATTTATACTGTATGGTTTCCTTTATATCAAAAACTTAATAGGAAAAAGGAAAGAGGAAAAAGAGGAAAAAATGTAATTATATTCTAAATATGTTTCTGTTATTGGTCTCTGATTTCACTCTAATATGGTGTGAGTGCTCACTGTGCAGGACTTATATTTCTCTATGTTAAGATCTTTATTGCTGTTGTAAGCATGATATATTTTAAAAAAATAAAAGTAAATTCCCAAAATAAGAAAATTCATGAAGATAGAGAGTAGCCCAAGTGCTCATCTAGATTTACTAGAAAGAGATCAGAAGAAGATTGTAGGTAGGTTACTTCTTACTACTTTTGCTTACATTTTAAGTTTGTAAATTTTGTGGTCTACAAACATTTTTGTTTAATAAAATTGTTTTATACAAACATAAATTAGTATGAAAAATTTACACTTGGATATATTTGGAAAATTATTGAAAATCAAATACAGAAATAAAATCTTGAAACTAAAAACAAAGGAAATGCTTCCAAAATTAACAATTTCATTTCCAAAAATTTGCATATTTAGCCTGTTGCACCTTTTATAAGAAAATAAACGACTTGATTTTTGAAAGAGAAGCAATTAGTAAAAATCATCCTCTATTATTTATGCTCCTTGGAAAACAATTACTTGTGTATAATCTAGATATTCTAGTTCATACAAATTTCTAGAAAGTTGCTAATTTGTTATGCGTGTTTATGGAATGAAGATGTTATTGGTTATTTTGTTGTTTGGTTGATTGGTTTAATTTTGTCAAGAAACTTGTTAATATGTGAAAGATAGTAATTGTATATTTTTTCTTGTTTCTCAAACTGGAATCATATACTTGTAATTTATTAGAAATTACAGAGAGGGCTGGTGGTGTAGCTCAGTGGTAGATCATGAGCAATGCTTTGTACTCAAGCCTTAGCTAAATAAAAGGAAGCAAGGAAGGAAAGATGGAAGACAGGAAATAAAACTACAAAGAGAGAAGGAAAAGGTTTTGCAAATACAGAAACAATGAGACACCTTATGCCTTTGGAAATCAGGCTTGAGCAAGTAATGAATCAGTGAAAAAGTACCTCTCTAATGAAAGAGGCAGAGTCTATGCCTATATCTTTAAGTAGTGGTAACTTCTTTAATTTTCTTATAAAGAAGGTGGGACCCATTTTCATTATATTCCATAAAAGCAGAGTTGATATTGGCTATGAATTATTGTTCTTACATGTTTCCTTCTTAATACCATTCAGGAGGTCACTGATATTATACTTGTCATGAAAACGGTTCACTAGGAATTCATTAATTGTAGTGGTGACATTGTGATTCTTAAATTCTTATGTTTGTTTCTTTCAGATCAACTCTATACTTCTGTCAACACAAAGGGGCGGGTTTTGATGGAGTACTGAGTCCAGAAGCTGCTGGCTTTGTTTCCTCACACCGCTTTCCTTTGCCTGGTACTAAGTTGAACCCTAAATCATGAATAAATCATGAATAAATGTTTCCTATGAACACTTGAATGAGTGATTGGAGATGAATCCCAAAGTTACCTATGTCACCCGTCAGAAACAGCTTATCATGCTCTTGATTCTACACCTGAAGGATGACCCCGAGCTCCGGCTCCTCAAGCAGCCCTGGAGAAATCCCATTCTCATGTCTGTGGGAGGAGGGCAGGTGAGCCGAGAGCCGGAAGGAAGAAACTTCTAAAAGTGAAGCAAGCGATTAATCTTCTTTGCCAACGGATTTGCATATTGATCGTACAAGCATATCACCCTCTCCTGCTTATTTTAGCATAATCTTAAATGAAAGTGCCACACACTTATTTTAACTGTAAAGTACTATACACAGGTGACAGGCATGCCAGGATTTGGAGGGATTTAAAATGCTAATATGTGGAGAATTATGGGTATTACACAGAAACTGGAAACTTAGGTCCTTATTGTTGATCACTCTGCAAGTTTAATCAGATGACATTTCTCAAATTATTGATGTACAAAATGAGATTTTACTGCCATAACTCCTTCTGTGTGAAAATGTTCATTATGATTTAGGTTGAAATGAGAACCATACAATTTGAAATATGCAATTAAAGTAAGGTAATGTCATGCATTATCCAACAATTCTTAGATACGCCACTCATGACTTAGTCTTTCTTATTTCTCCCAAAGGAATAAAGTGTTGCTGATATATATTTTTCTATTCTTCCTTTTAAAACAAGTAAAGATCAAATGTTATAACATGAATGATACACTATGAAGAACTGGGATTAATTATTAGATACATAAATGGGATCTTAGAAGAGGACATTGAAAACCAAGTGTGCTTCATCATCCCTTTAGAAATTATATACTTAAATAAAAAAGAAATTATATACTTAAAATCTAAAGAAGAAAAAATATAATGGGACAGTAATAGTGGCAGCAACATAATATAAACATATATCTCATGCTTCAAGAGCAGTAAATATGGGTAGCAAATAAACATGTGAATCGAGACATTCTGCTGAATAAAGAATTAAAATTGCAAAGCAGTTATAATTCTATATACTACTAATAAACACTCAAACTGAATTCTAAAAATATAGCTTTTAATAAGATAAAATTTAAAGATTAAGAATAAAAATACTAAAAAGGTATAGGTTCTTTATTCCAGAACATAAGACACTACAGAGAAAAATTGAAGCATGTTATTTGAATATCTTCTTTTAAAAAATGTTTGTTGAAATGTTTGTCCACATTTTAATTGAGTTATTTGGGTTTGTTTTTTCTGTTGAGCTTAAGGAATTCTTAATATATTTTGGAAGTTAATATAGTGGTTTGTAAATGGGAAACAATTATGTAACAATATGCTCAACACCATTATCAAGGCGACACAAATCAAAATTAAAATGAAACATCATCTCACAGATATTAGAATGGGTATAATTTTAAAATGAGAGCAAGTGTGAGTAAAGATAGAGAAAAACTGGACACATGCAGCCTATGGCTAGGAAGATAAAACGCTGCACATGGCCCAGCAATTCTACTTCCTGATATATTTCCAAATAATTGAAAACAAGTTCCTGAAGAGATATCCAGTCCCTCCTATTAACAATAGCATTATTCACAGTACTCAAGATATGGAAAAATTTCAAGTGTCTATTGAGAGATGAATGGAAAAAGAAAATGTGATGTGTTATATGATATATATATAGCTATATACATTTATATACACACAAATATGTACATATATAGAGATTTAAATGTTAAATTGAAATTTATATAGCCTTAGAACAAGAAGGAAATCCTGTCATTTGTGACAATGTGGATGAACCTGGAAAACTGTATGTTAAATAAAATAAGTTAGACATAGAAGAACAAGCACTGCATGATTCAACACCTACTGAGTGTCTGAACAGTGAAATTCATAGAAGCAGAGAACACAATGGTAGGGAACTGAGGAAATGAAGCGTTGTTCAATGGATAGAAAGTTTTAATGTTAGATGAACAAGGTCAATGACGTGCTGCCTGTAGTTAATAATATGCTACTGTGCTGTTCCAGATTTGATAAGAGAGCAGATCACATGGTCGGTAGTTTTACTACCCACACACAAGCATACACACACACACACACACACACACACACTGACAGGCAAACTCTAGAAGGTGTTATATATAACATTGGTATCAGTGTTAACAAACATCCAAAGTTATCAAACTATGCACAATAAAATTAAAAGCTCTTGGCTATCAGTTCTGGGTCAATAAAACTTTTTAAAGTGAAGAAATAAATAAGTAAATGCATAAGAAATCTTAAATTAAGAGAGACATAATGAATTAGGAAAATAATATTGATAACACAAAATTTACATTAATGGCAACTGAAACATTGAAGCATCTGTTATATTCCTAATGCTGATAAGGTCCTGAAGCAACCCCAAATGCTGTTTGATTTCAGGGTCTCTAAAATGGACATTGACGCTACCTAGTAATGCCTGTACCACCCGTGATACTCAGGAAGCTCATACAGCGCCCCTGTGCCGGAGTCTTGTGTATAACGTGAACCACAACTCAGTTCATTACTCTCATGCTCACTGGTAGGAGGAAAAGGGCACAATGTTATGCAAGTGTCACCTGTAGACTACGTGACTTGTTGCATGTGGGTGGACATGCACACACAGGCACGTACTCACTAACAGCAGTATGTTTGCTCTGAAATAATTAGGGAGTTCTATCCTGATCTCTCTGTATGCAGATTGGAGACCAGACAGAAAATCTTCCTGCCTAAGTGCTTCACTGGAAGTTCTCTACAGTTCTCACCACTGGGGAAGAAACTCTGTTCCATTTGACGTCCCACAAAAAGGGGTAAAAGATAACTGTGTCCACAAAAAAGTTAATTATAATCAAGAAAAACATATCCCCCAATACAAAACCAAACGAAAGCAAATCTGATTGTTGCCAGTAAGAAATAAGAGAAATGAAACGTTGTTTGTAGGACATTAGTGGTATAGAAACTCATCATTTTTACAAAATTCTTCAGGTATGTACTATTCACATATATTGCTGAAAACAGGTTGTAAATGGGACACTTTAATGATGCATATTCTTGTAATCTCCATCCCCTAAACATGGGACATGACAGAAATTGGGACGATTATGTCACTAACCCTAAATGATGATAAGAATGAGGGCCAAGAAACAAGAGTGGATGAAATTTTCCAGCCAGGTTTTATAAAGATGGAAACATAGTAACAGAATGTAAAGCTGAAAAAGTTAAATTTGTGTGTTCACAGAAGTAAATAGCTCCAAGAAGTGGAGATAATTAGCTTTGCAGATCAGCAGAGGGCCTCAGCGCTCAGAGGCACTGCTGAGCTGTCGGCAAGACGCGCGACGTCCTGCCTGGGCTTGTGTGCATGCGAAGTGTTCATCTTGCTCTTTCTCCCTCCACTCCTCCATCTCATACGTAGTTAGCTGTTCTTTCTCCTCAGTACTGTGAAGACAGAGTTTTTATCTATGTAGTGAATGAGGCAAAGACAAAAGTAAACAGACAAAGGAAACCCCCACAACAACAAAAAAGTGTCCAAGCAAAAAGGAAGAGGAGAAATAGCAACTGAAAAAAAAAAAAAAAAAAAAAATAGAAAGTTGTGAACACATTCATTAGGAACTGTGGGTCCTCAGCAACCTACCTGTCCCCTACCACCTTTAAAGAAGACTGCAGTCTGGCCAAATCGCAATCTTTATCCCCAGAAGACCCAGGCAAGAGATGGAAGAATTTTGCCCTAGAGAAACTGAATGACCTAGAGAAAGTTTTGTTTGAAATAAGACTTCTACCACATTTCATTCATTATAAATATTACCCAGGAGTGATACTTTTCTTAACATGTCTGATCACTGACACGGAATGTTCACAGGATTCCCAGAAGGCAACTGACCAAGAAGTTGCGGTGAGCGCCACACTCGCCTGCCTTATGGCACCAATATACTTTCTTGCTCCATATCGGCTCCAATAAATATTTTCTGAATCTATTAACAAATTCAGCCACGTACTTGTCAATTCTCAGTTATCAAAAATCACAAAGTTCTGTAAGAAACTTCTGTAGGTCAACTAATATGTTCCCTGGGCACAGGTCTAAACTGAGTTTTCTATCATATTTCTGTACGATGTCAAGAAAGAAGCGAGCAAACCCACATGGAGCTTTGGAGCTTTTATATTTTTGCTTCAGTGAAGCCAAACCAAATTATTTAATAGCTTAAAGTCAGTCTCCTATCTTTTCAAAATTTTAGCATCAGCATTCATGAAAGGTGTTAGTGGAGTTTCACTCTAGCAACTCGGAAAGACACTGGTAGCCTGGGTATCCATGGAAATAGGAAATGAGTAGACGTTTTGATAAGATTATGCTATCTTTGCCATAGGTCATAATGACACACAGTGAAAGGAATTGCAGGACAGAAAAGGGCCTCAAGCAAGCCTGTCCTCATTAATTTTATCTCACATTCATTGCTTTCATTTGTCACTGGCACCGTATTCTTCAGCTCTGTAGCTGTGTGAGAAAATATCTAGTTGTTTTTAAAATTCATTTCTCATTTTGACTTTCACAAGCTTACTCACTTCTTATTTACTAGAAAGAGTTAATATCCTTATTAGACTGATTCTTGGTTGAAGTTAATTTTTAAATTTTAGAATATTTTATTGCTCTTCTTTTCACAGATTTCTTTAGTAGAGTAGCCATCATTTTAAAAGTTCTCAGTTTTATATACTGCCTCATTGATGCTTATTAGAATAAAATAAAATAAAATAAAATAAAATAAAAATGTGTGTAAAGGGCCCAGCACAGTCCTCAGAATGAGTAAGTGTAGAGTAAGGAGGAACAATTTGAGTTGCTTATTATTATTATTATTATTATTGCCTTTCAATTTCATGGACTTTCCATTTAATATGTTTAAAAAACAAATGTTTCCTTCTAGGTACATTTGCTTAATTATCAAACCATTTTTAATCATTATAAAGGATGCTTCTCCTTTCAACATGATTTCTTTATTTTTGAAAGTAAGCACTAAGTGACAAAATATGTTTATGTAGCTATAGCTTTGAAAAGCTTCATTTTCCTACACTTTTTCAAATTCTGAGATAATGCACATTTAAGGAGAATAGGACTATGTTTGACATAAATTTACACAGAGAACACATCAGGTAAGTCATACTAATTAATCATCTTTTCACATTATTACCATTTGTGAATGCATTGTGAGAATAGTGAGAACACTGAAGGATTACCTAACATCTCAAATGTCCAGTGTTACTATATTAACTATAGCCCCCTAGGCTGCAGTCCAGATTTCTAGAATTTGTGTGTCCAGTATGACTGATGATATGTGAACATTTCACCAAAATCTCTCCACTTCTTACCCAGCCCCACCTGGACTGACCATGGTGTTCTGTGCTTTGCAGTTCACAGATACATCCAGAAGGAGAACCATTCTGCATTTGTCCTTCTGTGGCTGGTTCATGTCACTTACCATTACATTCTCGAAGTTCATCCATATTGTTGGGAATGGTAGGATCTTCCTTTTACATTCTAAATAATCTTCCATTTTATGGGTATTTCTCACAATTTCTTTATGTACTCATCCATTTACAGATGCTTGTTTATAAATCTTAAATACTGTGAATTGCCAGCTGGCTAGTGCTGCAGTGAACATGAGAATGCAAAGATTTTTATTGTGATTCTATTTTTGATTATCTTGGAAATATATCAGAAAAGGGTTTCCTCAGGGTCTGATTACTAAACTAACCTAGTAATTTAAATATTCACAAAAAGTATATAAATCCTTATATATATTACTATTTTGAAAAAGGATTTTTTTTTTCCTTTTTAGAGTAGGCATATCTAAATTTGTGGTTCTTCAGAGAAAGGAAGAAGTTTGTCCCACACTTCATTTCTACATGTAGAATGTGATTTGTGGAAAATGTGCCTGCTTGGTTAGGAGTAATCTGGAGAAAATATCAAAGAAGAATCATCAATTCATCCTTATTCAGTCATAGTCATTCAAAACAATTGTCGTATCTTTAATATCCCTAATAGTTTGCATTACCTGTGAAATATACTCAAAATAATACTTTTAAAATCTAGTAATTCAGAATCCAAAAAACATTTTCAGGTTACAATTTGTAATTTAGACTTAGGTAACCACTGAGTTTTCTAACAAGAGATTGGAAAAAGATAATGTATCTCAGGCAATGAATTCTGCTTTTCTTTATTGTTAGCAAAGAACATTGACCACTTGTTAGAGTCCACATGCTGTGTTAAATATCTTAAATTCCAAGAGAAACTATGTTATTCTGTGTTCTGATTTATCAGACCAATGATTTAAGCAAAGCATTGAGAACTGAAATACATGTATCCTGAGAATTGCAGCTTAATCTCTCTGTCTGGAGACTCACTAATGGCCAAAATGCACAAACATGCCCTTACTGGGGATGCCTGTGCTATTCATCCTGAGACAACAAACAAACAAACATTATTAATAAATAGATTTAATAATTTCCTTTCAGGCTTTGAATACTAGTTTATTTTGATTTGAAAATATAAGTAAATATATTACTTTAGGAATAAAAATAAGACAACAAACAAGAGCTCTTTGTATCTAATGGCTTTCATGGTATCTCATGTTAAAAGCATTGGTGAAATTGTCAGATATTTCTAAATTACTTCCTGAAACTGAATGCTCTGTGATACACCTGTTGCTCCTGAGTCACACATTCATTTCTTTCCTCCTCTTTCCCTCCCTCTCCCTCTTCCTTTCTTCCCCCATCACTCCGTCCCTCTCTCTGCCCATTCTCCTTCTCACTCCCTCCTTCCTCCCATTCTTCCCTGCTTTCCCTCTGCTCCCCACATTCACCTCTGCTCTCCACCAGTCCCATGCTGTCTGTCTGCAACTGAATCCTCCTGCAATTTCTTCCCTATTAATCTTTCTATTGGATCTTACAAGAGCTGTCCAACCAGAGAGTTATATGGCCACTGAAAGCAAACTCTGCTCTCTGCTTTCAGCTATTTGCTTTACCCCCAAAGATAATCTGGACCATTCATGTCACTATCTAATATCTTTAGTTACAACCAACCTTTCTTGTCTGATTTTCTTCAGTTTTGAATAGTCAAGTAGCTCTACTTGTAAAAGCAGTGGTCTGGTCCACAAACATGGCCCCTGACAATCTTACTATGTAAGGAGCTCAGATGTTCACTTACCATGTAGGTAGTTACAAAATACATGTAGGATTTCTAGATTTTTTTTTGTCTCAGATAAAGGATAAAATGCAACATAACTTGAGTGAAGATCAAGAACTTATCAGCTTTCTTTCCTTTCCTCAGCTGTCTCTCTGCTGGTAGACCAGTAAGGGCAACAAGCATCATTTATGATTCACTGTATATATTCTACCCAGATATCCATATCACTCATACATCCTGTCATTAACAAAACACTCGCACATCCTGTCACCATGAAAAATAACACATGGCTGAATGAAAAATAATTTAAAACTTGTTAATGGTTGAAAACCTGCCATGAATTATGCAGCTAAGAGCTTTATTCTGAGCTTAGCTTATCTTGTCTTTCTAGCCGTCAAGTCTTACCTCAATATATGCATCTCCACCAATCTAAACTTCAAACTTCTTAGGACATGTGTGTTTAGCTGTAACTCACACATATTCCTTAATGTTTGTCCCTTACTTAGTCCTTTGTCATGAGAGTGAGTGCCTCTCTGTGTCCTCCTACACGACTCTTTCTCCAGATTTCCTAAATTCTCTCCTTCACTTTTACCAACCTCCAAATTCTCTCCATTGCTTCTTCCTAACTCAGGTCATCTTCCAGCAATATTCCACAAGTGTACACTCAACACATGGGAATGAAGCGAGAGCCAAAGCTCAGGTTTCCAAACAGTCATAAATGTAGGCAATCATAATCTGTTGCACTAGAAAGTAAGTGAAAGGTAAATGCTTCAGGAGAGCATTATGTGAGGTCTTCATGCAGGTTTTGTGAAAATTTAAAGGGGTGGGCTACTTTAGGAGGCAGAGATTAAAGAAAGTTAAAAAAACTGGTTCTCAAGAAATGCTTTAAGGTAGTATATATATACGGGTAAGAAATCAGCATGTGTGTGTGTGTGTGTGTGTGTGTGTGTGCGCGCGCGCATGCACATAAGGGTGGTTGGGGAGTACAGGAGGGCTGTGAGCTGAGTTTGACTGTTTCTATGAAGTCTATTCTCTGTTTTTTCAACAGTGTACACGTGTTGACAAGTATGGGGAAAGTACACCTGTGGTCTTTAAATTAAAATAATTTGTACATAATACGTAGAATAGTATAAGTAATGTAGACATGGCTAAGCTGAGAAAGCCACCTAGGGGCTATTTTTCTGGGAAAATATATTCAGTCTTTATGAGCCTCGGTTTCCTCATTTTAGTGGGAATTGAATAGAAAAACAAATAGTAAATTAGCTTATAATTCTTGAGTGCTGGAAAAATATAGACAATATGGTAAATATCAACATCCATCAGTATCAGAATGATCATTTCAAAATTACTTCAGGGAATTCACACCATTAAAGATATGACTAGCAAAGTCAAATTCAATTCCACTTCATATTAACAAATAAAATAATTACTTTAAAGGTCATGGAATAAACATAATTTTCTCATGGCCCTGAAGTTCTTATAACAGGATCATGCATAGCACCACTGGGAGTGCTGAACATGTTCATAACTCAATTGCTCAATCAATTCTTCACCCAGCTGCCCAATTCCCTGCAAGTTTTCAACCATTAACAAGTTTAAAATTACTTTTCATCCAGTCATGCATTATATTTGTTCTACAAATGTACCCTTTGTTAGTGACAAGATTTACAAATCATATTGATATTGAAATGGAATGTATACAAGGCATCATAAAGAATGTTGAAAGGAAAATTATTAAATGTTGAAGAGGGTAAATAACATCATACAGTAGTGTAAAAAGAGTGTAAATAAATGCTCACTGACTAGACAAATAAGTTGGGTGGAAGAGATCGGATCTCATTCAGTGTTTACTTCTATTTATTTTAGT
>NW_004955440.1:6859291-6894215 GCF_000276665.1 Chinchilla lanigera
GCTTTTGCCGCTGAGCTAAATCCCCAGCCCCAGTGCTTTTCAATTGAGAGCTCATGAAGTTAGGTTGATAACCAATAACATACTTTTATTATGGCATTTCCAAATATGATGTAATTTTGATGACAAAGAGCTACACCTCAGTAGTGGAGAAAATTCTTAATTTGGATGAATGAATAGTTCTATTCAGACAATACTAAATATTTTTCAATAAAAGTATTTCTTTAAAATGCTATGTTTTAATGATTTATATATTGAAAAGAGAGTTGATGAATATACAGCTCTAGACAAGGAAACTTGTATGTAGGATATTTAGAGAAGAGACAGAAGGAAGTAACGGCAGAAGCAAAGTATTCATCTGAGAGCCAAAAAACGGATCATGCATGAGACGCCTCTGACAATGGAACTAGTGGAACAATAATGATGCAGGGATCAGATTTACAGCCTAAAGATAAGAGATTTACCATTTCAGAAGTGGCAAATTTCATAGTAATTGTTATAGAAGAGGACAGCCAAAGTAGCTTGAGTGTAATGGTATTTTGTATGTTTGATTACTATATGTCTCTTCCACTTGAACTTTATTTGCATGATAACAAGGATCATTCTTGCTTTTGTTCTCTGCCTTGTCCTTACTGTTTATCACTGGACCTAAAAGAATAGTGGTCCCATAAATATACCTTTTGTGACAGTTAAATATATATGTATGTAAAGAACTTTCATACTTGATATCTTAGTCCACTTGAGATGCTATAAAAAATGCTAAAGACAGGGTAGTTTATAAATAACAGATTTGTGTTTCTAATACTTCTACAGATTGAGAATCCCAAGACCAGGCTTCTCACGTGGTCAGGTTCTTGCAAGGGCCCCCTTACCTGTAGCGGATCACCAATTTCTCGCTGCATCTTCTTGCAGCAGCAAGGACAATCCGTGTCTCTTGGACATTTCACAGTGACACAAATACAACTCATGAGAATGCAGACTCAAAAGGCTCCACCTCCAAAGACCATCATTGTGTTGTTAGGATTCCATCATGTGAATTTTGGAGAAACACAGATATTCATATAAAGCAAAAAGAATTTTGAATTTGTTCATTTTTCAAAAAATTAAGCTAGTCCCCATGTATTTAACTGGAAGTTCATAAAACTTTTTTAAAAAATCGTGAGATAAATTATGTGGTAGAAACAGATGACAAAAAGAATTGATGAAAAAGAAGTTACTAGAAAGAAAAAAATACTTATTCACTCAATAAGTATTCATTGACTTTCCACCCTTTATGGGGCCCTAGTATTCACAATACTTTGAACATTACAGAAAGAAACACCCACCATTCTGAATTTTTTATTTTAGAGACACAATCATTCAATTTTTAAATGCTAAATAAAAATGATATAATTGTGTTAAGGTCTACTCAAAAAAATGAACAAATAGTTAAATTTTTAATTACCAGGTAAACGAGAGCTTTTTTCCTCAGGCTTGATAGGAGCACCTGTAGGCATCATAATGATTCCACTCTGACAACGAGTTTGATGTTTAATGAAGAGTACAAGCTATTCAGGCTTATATCTTGAAATCCACTCAAAGCCTCATGTGGTCATTAGTGGGGCTTTTCAGGAGTTGCTCGATATAGAGTATGTGATGCTGGGATTAAGTGTGTGATGTTGAAATTAAGGGGCTGTGATTACTAAATCAGTCCACTGATTGATTTAGCATAGTTCTCCATGTGGATAATGGAGGGTGCCGGGTGTGAGTGCTACCAACCCTAAGGAGATGTAGCCTGAATAGACTATAAGGGACAGAAAGAGAGTTGCTATTGCCATTTGTTGCTTGCTGCTGCTACTGCTGAGGCTGCTGCTACTGCTACTTTGCTGTCTTCTACCTTCCATGAACTATTTCTCCTTTTTGATTCCCCTCTGCCATGCCACCCTGCTGTCAAGCCAGCAGATTATGGACTGAAACCCCTGTAAACTGTAAGCTAAAATAATCTTTTCCTCCTTTAGGTGTTGGGTATTTTGTCTTAGCAATGGGAAAAGTAACTAAGACACAAACTTGTAGAAAATACAAACCAGACTTCTTTAAAAATCCTGTGTGAGATAGCTATTTACAAATCAATATCTTTTCCTGAAACAAATCTAAGATATTTTCAGGTAAATAAAGACAACTATTTGAAATTGTCTGTTTTCTGAAACTTTCATACTAAGGATGTAATAACAACTTTGATAAGAACAGTAAAGGCTATAAAAAAAACCTCAGCTGGCACTGAAAACAAAATGAAGAACAAAATAAAGAATAAATGAAATTTCTTTCATGATGTTTTATCAAATTATTCCAGCTCCTCATGTCTGTCCACAGAGATGTCTTTCATAATAGCTAAACTTTACTTGCTCACCAATGGAACATATTTTATTTATCTGCTGAATGTAATAGAACATAGTTTGTTTACCTGTATATATTTACTTGTTCATGCTAAAAGCACAATAACTGGAATAAAGGAAGTTCTTCATGGTTTTGCTCTTGCTATTAGAATTACTGAGGGTGTAGAAGACAAACAATTGTGTACTTCAAAATAATTCTATGTAAGCAAATCAGTGTCTTCTATGCTTCCAAAAATTTGACTCAAGTGCAAGAGATGAGTTTTTATTAAGTCAATAATATGTTTTACAGGATTATCATCTATAAACCTGCTATATGAAAATGATGTATCAATAATTTTATAGAGAAAACAAACTAGCATAATTGAGGGCATAATTCACATTTGTATAAAAACAAATCTCATTTTTAGTACTATAATAAAATCCTTTCACAAATAGCATTAGAACAATAAATTTATAAAACTAATTGGTTCCACACAAACTGAGCTAATGAATGTCATTTGGGTCAAATTTTCAAATTATAAATAAATGCTATCATTTATCAACTGTACATTTTCTAGAATAAATTTTTGCTCTGTATTTTTTTTTTAACTTCTTAGGAACATTGTTTGAGATTCCCTTCTGACTTAGTAAAGCACTTTACCTCAGTCCGACCTCTTACTCAGTAGATGTTACATTTAAACAGGAGAGAATGCAAGTGTTACATGATGCAAAATAAAATTTGGAGGGAAGGCAAACCTCAGTTATACCAAGACAGTAAATTTTCATCTCGCCAAAGAGATCTACCCCAGGAAAAGTGCGTGACGTATAAAGAATCTCCTTTTCTACCTACACAAAATAGTGTCTGTGTTCTTCCAACAAAGATCACCCACGATGTGGACATCTAGTTTCTCCCCTTGATTCGTGGGATATTTGTGTGAATAATTCCCTTGAAACTCAGCTTGATTTATGAGCAAACTTCTGTGCTCTACTGAACCATTAAATCCGGAGTATTTGTGCATTTGAAAAATACATACAAATAGTAAAGACATCTAAAAGAAGAGACCAGAAAAAGCTATTCCACAAGCACTTTTTCAAAATGATGATGTCATATTAGCTAAAGAGGTCAACAGTACAAAATTTCTCAAATGAAGATGAGAAAATAGCATTTCTGTGGCCTGAAAGATGAACACTGCTCTAGAATATTTGCTGTGTACTAACTAGAAGAAATAAAGAGCTATGGCATACTTAGTTTTCTGTCATTTTCTCCTCAAAAGTTTATTTTGAACATATTATATCTCTCACTTGTTATATTTTATTTAAATATGCATTTTATAAACCTGTAGTCATTTTGAAACCTCTTAAGGACTATATGCATGAATGAATCAATAACTAATGATGAATAATGAAAGAAACAATACTGCATAAATGTATGACTAGAATGAGTAAAAAAAATGTATTATTTCACAAATCAGTTTCCTGGCAGATGAGGGAAGGGTGAGCAGATGTGGGCATCAAGACGGAGAACAGTACACAACGAGGCAGAAACAAATGCCTAAAGCAAATACTACTCTGACATTTTTGTCCAAGGTCTCATGCATTTTACAATTTTCTTCTTTTACCACTTCTCTATTATATTTCACCTCCTCTCTGTATTTAAGGGCTTTCATGTTAGCTGACAGCATATTCAGAATTATTAAGCTATAATACCATCACAGGAGTGCCATGAAATCAGCCATTCAGAACATTCAGATCCCTAATATTAAGGTATTTCTTTTGGAAAAGTATCCAAGTAGTGAGAAAGAATGGGGCTAAGGGAAGACAGCGGGGGAGTGGGTGAGAGAAAGAGAGAGAGAGACAGACTAGCTGTAATGCCAGATGCAAGAAGGGCTGTAGAGAAACCAATTACTCACTGAAGATGCCAAAGAGAGGATTGATGACACGAACTCATAACTTTCCGCCGTAAAGGTGAATAATGACACAGACACTTAGATTGGGGAATGAGAAGAGAAAAGCACATGCAAGCTGCATCTATTTATACCTGATTGAGATGTGAAAAGAAGACAAGGGAGGGGATTAACATAGAAAAATTCCAGACAGTTGAGCAATTTTAGTAATGATTCATTTTAAGATATTGCCATCAATTATTTATAAAGGATAATAAATAGATTTACAAGCAAGAGGTACATAGAATCTAGAAATTCATAAATGCCCTACAAATTATTTACAACCCCGACAAGTCATAACACATGAACTACCACTGAAAACACCATTTACTTCACTTTAAAATTTGCACCGTAAACTATAAATGGACCAGTTATGGAGCGTCAGCCATTTGTAATATGCTATGCAATATTTAACACCAAGTAAATGTGTTTTCACTAGCTGCTGACCACTTAGACTAATTTAATAAGAAAGTTTAGTGCTTCATGATTTACTTGTAGATAAAATGATCACAACTATTTAATGATCTTAATATTGGAGATATAATTCTTAAATAGAATATCTTGATTTGGATTGAGTATACGCAGTTGAATATCACGCATCCACAGTTTAAAAAAATAAAGTCAGTAGCCAGAAAAAATTACATCACCTTTCAATCATATTTCCTTGTAGGTTTCCAACTTCTCATATCATTTCAGCTCATCTCTTAGTATTCTTTTCACTTGCACATCTTTCCTATTCTCCTAACACTCTTTCCTTTTGAGTCTTTAATCATTCCTCACTAATTTCCAAAGGGGACGCCTTTTCTACTAATTATGGCAATAAACACATAATTTTCAGTTAATTCTACTTTCCAAATGAATAGCTGCAATTGCCCATCAAAGTATGAAAAGCAGAGCCCCTAATATCAGAGAAATTCTGATCTTCACGCAGGGGGATACTGTGATTTTGTCTTTGCTTATCAAGACCCCTTGGCAGCTTGCAATGTGTAGGACTACGCAAAGTTTTATGGTAATTATTGTACAGTGCTGAAGGTTAATAATAAATTTTCCTTTAGAAGTAAACACATAGGGGCTGGGGATTTAGCTCAGTGGCACAGGGCCAGCCTGGCAAGCACAAGGTCATGAGTTCGAGTCCTGATACCGGAAGAAAAACAAACACAAAACAGAAGTGAATGTGTGATGTTTTGGAGACTTTTCCACCTAAGTGTTAGCATTAAAACTGAGTGGCCAAAGTGTTGGTATTAAGGGGCAGAAACTGTAAAAGGAGATGAGACTGTATGAGCTCCTCCCATATAAAATTAAGACCCTTATGAAAGAGGATCTAAATAGTGTTTGCTGCCAGGTGGAGACAGTCTCTCTGCCTTCTACAGGAGGCAGAATCATGGTACTGCCTTGGAAGCAGAGGGCAGCCCTCACAGGAAACTGAACTTGCCAGTGTAATCACCTCAGAAATTTTCAACCTTTCAAAGTGTAAAGTAATCAATTTCTGTTATTTATAGATTATCCAGTCTCTGGTCTCCTAATGACACCAAAGCCTAAGATGCTGTACCGTCACTTTCTCCCCACATCTTGTTTCATTATTTGGCAAGAGCTGTGTTATCAGTACTGGGAAGTTAAAAACTCCAAGTTGCTGGACTAAATATAAGTTTATATGTCACTCTACATGAGATATGTAAGTTATCAGGGTGCTCTGCTCATTATAGCCTTTCAGGGACCAACGCTGGAGGAAATCCTATTCAAAGGCCGAATTTCAAGGCACAGTGGTAAGCAAAGAGAATCTAGCCTAAACAAGGATACTTTCAGATCATTCATTTCTCTTTGAATTCAATTTTACGGCATCTCCCGAGTCTTTGTCAATTTAATTAAATTTTTAATTTGTAAAGCCTTACTGTGGCTTAAATCAAATTTGAATAAAACAAGGTACACAGAAAATTTCCAAGCAATATAGTTATCTATTTGCATGAGGTTCTGCTTCCCCCTTCCTTAATGTCTTCTTTTGAAGAGTGTGTTTATGTATTATAAGTATAGTACATTTCCTGTATTCAAACACCCTTTTCTTTTTTTCAGAAGACATAACATTAATTTATTCTACCTTTTCCTCCTACCATATTCTGGTATGACTCCATCTCTAGTCATAGAATCTCATTCTAATTCCACGGTGGCTCATTCTTTGCTGGGAGAGTCCACAAAATCTTATTCATATATCTTCTCTGTGGAACTATGTTTGTCTCCTAATACTTCACTGGTATAGGATGCTACAGTGAGTATATTGTATGTACAGTATTTCTTTTCATATTATTGGAGATATATCTACATGTTCAACTCCTAGATGTAATAGTAATAAGCCAGTAGGTAAATGTATCAATAGCTCTGTTGATATCACTAAATTTTCCCTTGAGGACTTGTACTTTATTGATCTTAGGTCCTCAACAATGGATGAAATTCTCCTTTACCTTCAGTTTTGCCAGAATATATATGGATAATTTTTTTTTTACATTTTGTCAATTTAATAATTGAGATTGTTTTGTTATCATTCTTTCTATTAAGAAATAATTCCAACATTTTTTCACACTGTCAAGAAAATCTCACTTATTTTTCCGGTTTTCTGTGAACTATTCATATCTTTTTGCCACGTATCCATATATTTATTTCTTCATGTATCAAAACTGTGGTGTATTAGTGATATTTTAGTGGTCTGTCTCATACATATTCAAATATTTTCTTCTACTATACTTTTTCCTTTGACTGAGCCTATTATGTGGTTTTGCTACATATCGATTTTTTTAACTTGCACTTTGACAAATTTATCAAAATTTTATTTTATTGCTTCTTGATTTCAATTTTTGGAAAGTTTTTCCTCCACACTAAAATTATAGAAGGAGTGCTCTATATTTTCCTCTGATGTTTATATCATTCCATTATTTATAAATCTACTCCTTTGTTCTATTTCGACCCTTCAATCAGACTATTGATTGAAGCTGATTCATTATGAATAAAACTATCCACCTATGAGAACTTTTCTGTTAACTTTTTTGATCACAGCTGCATCCTTCTCTCTAACTCCATTCTTTAACTTTCCTTTAAAGCTACTGTCAGCAATATTAAAGAAATTGGATAAAATGTTTTATTAATAGGATAGTCTTTATATTGATTCATGCTTTCCTTCCTATTAGTTTTTGCTTTGGGAGCAAACAAGTGCAGTGCCTCAGTGGCATCAGCGGGGAAAATTTGCATCTTCCTCGTTTTAGGTAGAACACCGTTTCCTTGTCTCAGCTCCTCTGCTCAGCTCAAGTGAGCTGCAGTGGCACTGTGTTTCCATTCTTCATGCCGTCTGAAGTCATAGTCCAGACATAAAAAGCCTCTCTGATACAAGCCCGTATTGCATGCAGAGAGAGCAACATCTAAGTGATACGGTTCCATTTAAAACCTCGCCTAAACGCAGCGTCAGCATAATTCAGAGAAAACGCGTCGTTCTTTCAAGTTCAAAGTCAACGAAGCAGGCAAGTCATGAAACAATGGGTAGGAGAGTAAAATCCTTAAGAGGAAAGGTGCAGAGAGTTGAGAAAATGATCTTGTTATTGCTCCTACATAGATTTAATAAAATATGGATGTTGTTAAATATATTACTCCCATATATCTTAATTATTAGTAAATAAAAACATAGGTAAATGAGAAATTTTAAAAATATTTATGTATACATGCATATATATGTATGTATGTTCAAGTAAACTGAACATCAGTGAGAAAGGTAATTAACATTTTGTGTACCACCAGGAATTATCAATGATACCCCAAAATGTTACCCAGATTACTGACAATTTTTATTTATTTATTTATTTATTTATTTATTGGTTTTTCTCCGGTACCGGGAACCGAACTCACGACCTTGTGCTTGCCAGGCAGGTGCTTTTGCCGCTGAGCTAAATCCCCATCCCTTTTTATGTTATTATTAGCGGAGAAACTAAAATTTTTCTTCAGCAAAGGAAGCGATACTTAGGTGTGTATATACTTTAGGCATGAAAAATATGTTGCAATTTACTGATTTTTATTCAGTCTTGAAACTTTAAAACTTGTTTCTGCTTGGTTAAATCTTGCTCTAGAAGCAGGCTTTTAAATGACAGTTCATTTTTTCCCTACACAAGTCATTCAATTAAGGGACCTTTACCAAGGTTGTTAGGTTTCCACATTTACATAATTTGACAGTTGGCTCATTTGATAACCTTACTGTAAGGATATCATCTTTGATAGTTGTCTGGTCTATTGTTAAAAATTGTGCTTATGCTTCTGGAAATTGCATAATGAGTAACTCCAAAATTTCAGTCTCAGTATAAGGGAGTAAGACAGCTAAGTGCTTAATTCACTGGATTCTAAATTTCTGGAGGTTCCTTTTACTCCTGAAACTCCTGACAGCAAAGGGGCACCAAAAGAATTTCAAAAGAGTGTTTTAATGAATACCTTCTTTCCTGTGCCATTTTAAAGAAAAGATAACCTCTGCAATTTTTTTCAATATCAATACCAAAGTCCCACCTAATTAATTAGTATCTGATAGGGCTTATACATAGAGAGGTTTAAAAGTTCCCCAGCTGATTCTAATTTGCAGACTTGGTCAGAATCATTAGTGTAGCTATATCAGAACTTGCTACTATAAATGTGGTTCTTGGACAGCTAACATCTCTATCACATAAGAGGCTGCTGACATGGCAGACTCACACCTTTCCTGAAACTCACTTCATCAAAATCTGTATTTGACAGGATCTCCCAGGTGATTTATACGCACATTAAAGTTTGATAAGTGCCACATCCAGTGTATAAGGTATCACGACAAAATGATACCCAGAGGATGACTATAAGAAAGAAGTGAAGTAATGGTAAGTGTACCAAGAGATTTCCCTGTTGAAAATAGAAAATGTCCATGGTCTACATTGTATGTTGAAGTTAACAGTAGTCAAGACATGCATCTTTCCTATAGGTGTAACAAAATCTATGGGTTAATGATGAAGCAATTTTTGTATGCTGGTCATCTTTATAAGTTATGTATAAGGGTATAGTAATAAGAAATATACAGAAAACCTAGGAAAATTACTTGTGTTAATAAAAAAAAAATAGTTCACCTTTCTTAACTGAAGAGCAGAGAATGAAAATCTTCATAATGCCTTTTAAGATTTTGTTAACACAAATGAAAGAAAATAGACTCCAGATACAGACGGTAATTAAGCTTAATTTTAGTATTATTTTTACAGAAAATGGACCTAAATTTTAAAAATCATTGGTATTGTACTATGTTGAAAAGTAAAGGAAACAGAAAAGCAGGTGAAGTGATGAGTGTGTGTGGTCCCAACCATGTGGGAGGTTAAGGCAGCAGAATCACTGGAGGCCAAGAGTTTGAGACCAACCTGGACAAGATAGTGGGACTGCCAGTTAAAAAATAAAAGAAACAACAGTGACAACAACAAAATGCTGTAGATATATGGACTCTAAGGAGCAAAAGAAAAACTTAAGAGATGCTGATTTCATGTGTAAAGTCTTTGAAATGTAAGAGGAACAAATAAAAGGCTGGTCTACATGATGAAAAACTGTGAAGAGATTAAGTAAGTAGAGTTAAAAATCAGACATACACAGAGAGAAGAACAAGATTGCAGAAATTTGAAATGTAGCTATAAAACACAGTCCTAATGTTCCCCTGAAAACAGAGTAGAAATGGATATAAAGACAAAATAGTGGGCTGCTCAGAAATATAAAAGCTTTAAACATGGTGTTTATACCGATCATTATTTGGCTAGGCTGAAGAATAGATGAAAGCTGGTGATTTAAAAGCAATCAGTCATCACGGTCTTGAAATTAAAATATAGCCCAGCATCTTCCTTACCAAAGCTGCTTTAAAGCCAGCGCTATACATTCTCACAGGACACATCAAACACCATGTCCTCTCCAGGAAGACATCAAAATCGTGGAAACCAGGAAGCGTTTTGCTGCCACTGGGACTTCTTCGTTCTGCTACAGGCCTTTCAAGCATGACCAGAATTAGCCTCTAAATATTCACTTAAATACCCATATTTTTCTGTTTTGGTAACAACCCTTTGAATCACACTCCTCCAAATTTATCCAAGGGATGGAGGGAGAGGGAGGGCAATAAGGAGAAGGAGAAGGAGAAAGAATTAAAATATCACCTCCTTAAAAGTGATTGCTATATACTGCAAACATGTAACGATATAAATAGTAAAAGCTAACAAAACGAAAAGAAATTATATCCCTCACGTCTATAAATTAGATAAATATCATAGAATACCCTTTCAAAATCATCTCTTTTGGTCAGTTTTACTAGTCAGTGTTCAAAATTTTATACCACCGTCTATATTTGTGATTTTTTTTTTAAAATATAACTCTCCCAAAGAAGAGAAATTCCAAAAGATTAACATTCTAAATCACAAATGGAGGCCTTATACATGGCTTAATTAGATATGTAGAACAACTGTGAATTAAGTGTCATTATTTCCTTTTTACAGATGAATAAACATGAATGTGTATGACATCCAGAAAATAATGACTAAAAATTGCAAGTCCTTTCTGTGGTACAATAACAGTTCTAGAGCTTTGCCAGCCTTAGTTTATTTAATCTTCTCGACAACGTCAGGAAGTGGATAGTGGCATTTTATTCCCTATAGCTTACAATGACAGTAAGAATAAATAGCTTCCCAATACCACACATAGGACTAAGGGTATGAACAAAGGCATTTCTTGGAGCTTTAGAAATTTGGATAGTTTCTCATTAAGAAAACTCCATCTAGCCTGGAGTTGAAATTCTTGCTTTCATAATGGTCCTCAAAACTGAGTTAGCAGTACAAAGTAGATAACTGCTTTGCATTGCCTTTAGAAATAAATTGCACTTGCCTGGTATTTCATTCTTGGATTGCATTCAAGGTAGGAAGATTGACTTGTATATTCTCCTCTCTTTTCCCTGACTTAACAATTGCAATTATTTTCTCTGCTTTAATGTGTATTCAGCAGGAAGTGTGTATTAAACAGAGTTATCTCACTACCCTCTTACCAAGAAGTCTATAAACAGTACTATTGCACTACTAATACCTTGTAATATTTCTAACAACAGTGTTCTGGGTTAAATCAATTTAGAGAACTTTCCCTTTGAAAAATCATAAAAATTACTGTATTGATTCATGTATCTTTAGTCTTTTATTTCTGTATTATACAATCCTGTCAAACAAATTTTATTTTGCTAATCTTTCATATAATATTTTAATGTTTTTGATTGACTATAGAACAAACTGATTGATCATTCATCAAGCAGTAATCTTTGTTACCTGGCTACTGCCAAAGTAAGTAACTTTATATTTTCACACTCCTGTACTTTTTACTTCAAGCTTCTACCATCTCTAAGCACTTGTCTGTTTGTCCATGTTGTGGTACACGCTGCCTACGAAACACAATTCAATCATCTTTTAGACATCTTAAATACATCCCTAAAGTGGTCAGTGCCCATCCATATATGTTTACTCTTATTTTCTCTCCATAGTTTGATCAACATGCCTACAGTAACAAAAGTGTTACTTATTTACCATATAAACATACCCCAAGAATTCCAAACATACCAGATAGTTACACCTGTTAAAGTTCATTTCTCACCATAGACCCTGCATGTTGCAGGAATTCCAGAAAAGTTCCTGGAAAGAACACTAACTTTTTTGTGAACCCAGAAGCTCCATTTCCCTTTACTGCTCCTTGACCCATAGCATTATTTTGATAACCTTTGCTTTACTGAGATTATCAAGAATTTCTCTTCAACTTGCTCATTTGAATTCTGTCCTTCTCATGTCCTTCTTTGACAAGAAATTCACCCATAGCTCTGACTCTGAATTCCAGCCCAAGAAAAGTAAATGGCAGTGACCTATAAGCAGTAATATTGATGTATTTCCTTTGTGTAGTTCTTCTTGGAGGGAGAGTTTATGTTTATGATGCATATAATGATGTCAATATTTAGAAAAAACTAAATGAGCAACTAAATGAAATCCATTGTTACCTTGGTCATGACAAGGTGATTTTTAACACTTATTCAACTCAACTTTTCCAAGCAAGAGGTCTACTACAGTGCTTTACCCTACACAGTCCTAGAAGGCTGATTTGAATATTGCTAGAATTGGGAGGTAAAAGACAAGAAAGATATGTAAGCAAAGCTCCATGTATTTCTCTTGAATGTTAAGTAGAGAAAGCTCCCTGGTGTGCACTTTATGTTTTGGACTTCTCCCAGATATTTTAGTTGAGTAAATGTGTCCAATATTTAAAATGTAAAGAAAAACCAGAAATCACTGATCCAAATCTTTACTAGATAATGACAATGGGTAACTTGTACACCACTTAAATCTGCTTACCTTGTCTCTCTTTTGCTTTAATAAATTTCCATAAACTTAAAACTTTTGTAGCTATGACACTGAATCTGTCAAGAAAACAAACAAAGTATTACATGCTTGGTCAAGTCACTGCTACATCTGTAGTGATGACAGACATCCCAGGAATATCTGATGGACCAAATCTGCATAAGTAAAAGGGTTTATTTACTCAAGTATCTCTTCACCTAGGAAATTCAATGATTGAATAATTCCATACCACTTTAACTTCTTGGCACCTCAAACGTCAAGGGTCTCCTGCCTAGAAGACAATTGCCAACAAAGAATGTCTTGGAAAGCACTAATGCAAATGGATTGGTGAGAGAGTGCAGACAAAATGAATTATGCTTATCCCTTACAGGTTTTCTGTGGTAGGGTAAATGAGGTATTATTGGTACTGTACAATTTATGCCACAGGCACTAGCTTGTATTATCATACCTTACACTATTTGATATACCAGCCTCCATAGTGTGTACTTCCAGGCAAATGCTGACAGAAGCAAAGGAACACACAGAGACGAAATCCTTTATGTTCTTCTGTTCTGTGAAATAAAAGAAGATAAAAATCAATGCATTATGTTAATTTGAGAATCAAATAAAAATGTACTGTGGACTTTTTTCTTAACATCTCTCCTATGGTTATTAATCCACACCACAAAAATCAAAGAAAGTGCTTAATCTTCATAGAGGAGTTAAAACACTCAAAGAAACTTTTGAATTTTATTTTATTCTTCTCATCACTGATAATTCTTATATTTTCAAAGGAAAAGAACCTCTGGGAGGTTTTAAGAGAATGACTTATCTTATGGTATCAATATCTGAAGCAGGTACATCCAGGGACAGTTTGCAGTTTTATGACTCTTTTAGGAAAAGTGAAATGCCATCCTTGCCCCTTCTAACTAGAAGGCATATTGATAGCAACAATCATTATTCGCCTCCATTACCAGGGAAAGAACGCACCATTTCAGAGTGCAGGATGGTGAATATCATTCAAGAAACAGCACAATGAGCACATGGAATGTTTACGAAAATTACGCTTTGATCCAACGAGACCCAAATTGATATGTCATACACTCTGCCTTCATTAATGTGTATTATAAATCAACTTCCCACCAGAAAGTTCCACCCCATCTTCCACTCTTTAAATGAGGCACAGTAGAATAGACAAAAACATTATATTAGTTTGAGAAATACATTTGCCGGCAAATGGTTTTTATGTCAGAAAATATGTACCCCCAAATATTTGGAAATTAGCCTATTGTAAACACTACAAATCATTTAAAAATTACCTATACCCTCACAGAGTGCAGCGTCTACTAAGGCATAATTTTAAAAATTATGGCTGCAGATAAAATATTACAGAATCTTGCTTCACTTTGCCTTATTACCTCTCGCAGTGTGATGTAGCCTGCATGCTGAATTAAGGAGAGCAACCCTAATTGGTCAATTGCAGCAGTAAATGAAATAGATTTATTTATCTATTTATCTGTCCATTCATGCATTTGACATATTGAGTGTCTATGGCGGGGTATACAACTGTGCTAGATGCAAAGGACTGAGACATGAAAGCTGCAGTTCAGGCTCTTACAGAGCTAGAAACGAAACACAGAAAAGAGAATTATAATGAGAGCTAGGGCAGATGTAAGCATCGAGCTCTAGGGCAGCATAAGCCAAACAATAATTTGGTGAATCATTTAGTCTCAGTAACGAAATATTTTTAGTTAAATTTGAGATTGGTTGTTAATCTGTGACCTTTTTCTTGGACTGAGAGCCCAACCTAAATCTAACTCCTCAGAAAAAATATTCTTTCTGTATCACGAAGTTACGGTGGCCTCTCCAAGGGCCTGAAGAATTTATCCTCTTGGGAAACTCTTTTGTTCAGTTCCCTTTACAGTTGAGAATTTTTTTTTTCTGTTCTTTCTCTAAAATCAACACCATCTTATCACAGCTTCACAATGCTTTCCTTAGTGTCTCAAAGTGACATAACCATCATTTCAGTTTCCACTGTCAAAATTAGCTCCAGATAGCATAGTTTGTATTGAAACTAACACTTAGAATTCTGTACCTTGCTTGTATTCTTCACACTCATGATTTAGTCTTTCTGCTCATTAGAGTTAGAAAGTACAATACTCCCACATAAATTTAGAGCGCTCTTCTAAATCAGTGACATGCCACTCTCTGAAGTTCTACTGAGTTTCAAGAATGCAATGATTATTCACTCAGAGTTAAGGTATTTTTAAAACTACAAGCACCCTTGAAATTCACTGTGAGGTAAATGCAATGATATTACATTATTTTCAGAAAGAAAACTTAACAGAAAAATTTTTAGTTTATAATAACTTCACTTTGAAATCATTCAGTGTTTCAAGAAAGAGTTTCTCTTAAGTTGTCCTCCCCTGTTGTGAATTTGGATGTTTATGTCCCAGAAAACACTAGCACTCTCATTATCAAGTATGCTAGAACACTGTTCAATACTGGATTTCTTTTATAAATCTTTCTTCTAAGTTACTTCTTCTCATTATGCATTAACAAGTAGCAAATTTCATTCTGTGTTTTATGTACTCCTATGTCTATCTCTTGCATATCACAATTTAGAATTTCACAATGAATCCTCTCACATTTCTTAGTACATTTATTTCTCTAGGTAGGAAACCCTGTAATACGAAGTTATATTTGTTACTAATTGAAAAATGAAAGTGAGGAAAGGAGGAGGTACTGTTAAATAACACGTTCATTCATCTTGAAAATTTTCCTTTGCTCTTTACAGAAGATAGTAGCACAGTTACTTTTACCCAGTTGCCAAATTGAAGGAGGACAGGTTTAATTCGGCTCACAGTTTCAGAAGGTTCAGTCCATGGGCTAGGTGGCTCCCAGGCAGAAAGATCATGGCAGCAGAGTAGGACAGAGTACTCTGCTTACTTCATGGCAGCAGAGCACAGGGGAAGAGCACCAGCGAGGAATATATCCTCTGAAATTATAACCCCTAGTGACCTACCTAAAATTGGCCACCACCTTCTAGTAGCACAATTAACTACACACATCAGTGGATTAATTGGTCTGAGTTCAACCCTTGTGCATTTGATATATAATCACATCTCTGTAAACTATACTTAATTCCCAAATAAATACAATGACAAGTTATGCTTTTGCCTAACATGCTACAACTATTCTGTTTACAAAACTGAATAATTTCCTTCCCAAAAATCTCAGCAGTTTCAGCATTGCCAAAAGTCAAACTCAGTAATCTCCTCTGAGATTACAAGCAAACACTTAACTGTGAATGCCTGTAACAATCCAAGATAGCATTACATAATCTAAAGGTACAGAAGCACAGGACCAACATACTCCAAAAGGAGAAAGATGGGAATAGAAAAGAATCCCAGCAAAGCAAGACTGAAATCTAATGCAGCAAATAATATATCCTTTAGCTTCAAGTCTGGCATCCAGGGCACATGGTAGTAAAATGTGATTTCCAGAGGAACTGGGAAGACCCAAATCTATGACCTCATTAACTGTAGTGCACATGGCTTTGCTCACTACCTGCATCTTTTCTCCAGGGCCATTCCACATTCCTCACATCTCTAACTTCACAGGGTGCCCATTTTAACCTGGGCCTCATTTCCATGAACACTCACCTCCATGCACACTCCTCTGAGGGGCATATTCACTAACCTCTCTGGCTGTGCTGTCCTTTGAAATCTGATAGAAGTAGCGATGTTTCTACAGCTCCTGTGTTCTGCATGCCTAAAACTCCAATGTACTACAGATGAGCCCATGGTCTGCTGATAGCTGATGCAGCGATGGGCCCCCACGGAACATGGCTGCAGTGACTTCTGAGCACCTTATGACCGAGCATGTTGAAAGTGATCCCAGATAATCAATTCTCTAGGTTGCTATTCTCAAGGAGAAGGCCCAGGGCTTCTTTTCTCAAATGAAAAACCTACACATTTGCACCCTTGAGCTTGACAAAAGCAGGATCTTGCTGATTTATGAGATGCCCTCAAGGCATATTTTTTCATTTCCCTGCTCAAATTACTTGATGTCTCCTTAGATGTGCTAATCTCTTTAGCAATTGTACTACCTGTGGCCTCAAATTTACATTTAGTTTTTATGGACCAAAATTTAAGTTTCCCAAATATTTCTGTTCTGTTTTTTGCTCCATATTCTCATTATACATCTGGTTAATGGGAGCCAGAAGTCTCATGCCACAATCTGAATATTGAACTGTTTTTAAATTTTCTCCTCCATATTAATCAGTCTACTACCTTTAACTCAGCTTCTCATAAAGTCTTAGTGCATGGCCAAAATATAAAGAAGCTTTTGCTAGAGTGTAACACATGTGGATGTTGCCTTGGTAACTTTTCTCTCACCGCTGTGAGAAAATACCTGATGCCCAGAAATAAGGAAAGAAAGGTTTATTTACCTCACAGTTTGTGGAGGTTTCAGCCTATACTCAGCTGGCCCCAAGACACAGTGGCACATAGCAGAGGGCAAGAGTTCATGACAGCAGAAAACAGCAAAAGCAGCAAGAGCAAAAAGCGAGGAGCAGGTGAGAGCAAACCTCTTCCCCTCCCTTATATTGTATGCAGGTTACCTGATCTATGGAGGGTGTAGCACTCATACCCATAATCCCCGTAATGGACCAGGAATCAATCAAAAACTGTAGAAGTCCACCCCATGACTGTTTGAGGCTTTGGAGGGACATCTAGTCACAAACCCTAATAGATTCTATTCCTAATAGAGTCTTTTTGCCAAACTGAAATCTATTGAGCCTAGCCTTTACTATACTCATGTCTATCAGAATTCTGGTCTTGTGAGCTCTACTGAAAATTTTTTAGGGTTTCTCTAGCTGGTATCTCCAAACCTTTTCCAACTCCTTTCAAAAACCCATTCCAAAGGTATCTAAACCACATACAAGGTCAGATATGTTCCCCGCATTAATCCCATTCTTCTGTCACCAATTTTCTTCATTAGTCAATTTTTCTATTGCTGAAACAAAATACTCAGCCTCCACAAATTGTTTATTTTTTATTTTATTTTTTCTATCTTTTTATTTTAAAAATTAAAAAGCTGACAAAACAAAAATGAAGACAAAATAAAAATAACACAAAAACATCAAAAATGATACATGCAACTTGGCTGAAGATAACAGTATGTAATGTAGCAACCATTGTAAATTCCTGTCACTTTGTTCTGAGGCCATAAATTAAGTTTAAGCTCAGTCATGGTATCAGAAGCTTCAGGCTGTGATCGACTGTTCTTAGACAGAAGCATCATGGCCTGACAGAGGAAAACAGGTCACATCCTGACAGCCAGGAAGCAGCTCAAGAGAAGAACACCAAAAATGCATATAAACTCCGAAAGTACACCCCGATGATCTACCTCCAATTTGACATCACCTTCAACTGAACTCCAGTTCCTAGAAGCAAATTTAACTGTGTACATCCATGGATTAATTCACTAACAAATGCAGTGTCCATGTCATCCAACCACCTCTTCCTGTAACTATTTTTCTAGACAAGTTCACAACTATGAGTAACCAAGTTACTCACAAAGACTAATACCTTGTTTAAAGATCAACATTTATATCTGCACTTACACAAACTAGACAATAATGACCCAATCAGTCATCAATAGCTATTTGATTCCACTCATATTTCAAGTTATATTTATTGAGTTGCTATGATGTGTCTGTCACCAAGTAGAAATTAAAAATACCTCTTTGGTGAAAGTGTAAATTAATTTTAAACGGGTCAATAATCAGTCTGGATAACTATACCTTCTCATAGTTCCACTGCAAGATTGCTAAATGTCCACATAAACTCTTGCAAATAAAGTTAGCATGATTCATAATGGCCAAAAAGGAGAAATGACTCATCTGCATTTGATGAATGCAGAAACAAAATGCAAGACTGTTGCATTAAACTGTTGCAACACTGAATGCATGTAGCTACAAAAAGAAATGAAATACTGATGCATTCTCCAAAGTACATGAATCTCAAAAGCATTGTGCTGAATGAAAAGGAATAAGAAACAATGATAACTGATTGTATAGTTACATTTGTATCAGATATCCAGAAGAGGTAAATATATACAAGCAGACAGGTAAGAAGAGATTAGTGCTTTTGCTTTCTGTGAAACAGGCATAGAATGAGTGCTATTGTAAATGAGCATGAAGCTTCTAAAAAGAATTATGTGATAATTGTATAATTTAGCAATTTATTGAACAACACTGAATTGGACTGTAAATTTATATGTAAGTGGTATTTCAAGATATATGCTAAAAACAAGCTTCCTATAGATATATTTGAAATCTAATTAAAACACAGGTTTAGATGCTGTGATTTAGTGATAATAAGTTTTAGAACAGAAGCTGGTGTGTTTATTTCTGGCAAGAATATCAGTGTGGACTGTGAACTAGACTATGCAATAAGGGAGATAGCCCTTTCAGTTAAGGGTACATCATGATGTTCAAGCTGTTCACCTTCTATCAAGAACTCATCAGTGCCACGCTTGGAGTGAAAGCTAAATCACAAAATTATACATATATAATAATTTATGTTATGCAAATATAATGCAATGTAGTCATACTGTTCATGCACAACTTCTTAAGCACAAGGGGGGGGAAAAAAAAAACCTTGGCAAAAATACAGGCTATGACAGATGCCTCTGGTAACCTGGGATGTAGTAGACACCAAGGTAATTTTCAGTCCTATGGTATTGAGAACTACCGCAGAAAAAAAATGCATGTATAATACTGATTTGAGAAGGTAACACAACTCCATGGCTTAACAGGGTCACAGACTGCATGGATAGCCATAAATCTCTGAAAATTCAACAGAAAAGAAAGAGAGAACAGAGTAGACATATTATCATGGTGTTGTAATGATAAAATATATATTCTAAGAAAAACATGGCACCTGCCATTCTTTTGCTTATACTCTTATAATTTTATTCTGTACCCAGGCAAACTGCATTTACCAGTAAATAATATGTGAAGTTACACACACAATTACAGATTTAGTTTGCATCATTTTATAGTATAGATTTTCACAAATCATTCAATCTTTCCTGCAGCAAATCATACAATTTTATTTTAGAATAAAGCAAAATGCAGACACATAAGAAGTTCCAAAATATAGCCACCAAAAATTGTTTCTCAGTTGCAATTAGAAACATTTATTCTGAGCAGTGAAAATCCAGATTTTCTTTTACAAATAGTCAAAATTTCATCCCAGTTACATTAACAGAAATACAAAGCATATTTTATCACTTTTTCCTATTATAATAGTAATAATAATGATTGGGTACTTATGTCCAAGGTAAATTTATAAATTCATTCTCTCTCCATTACAATTGTATGAATTAAGTAATTACATTAAAATAGCAGCCAAATAACTCCTCAGCCATATACTAAATAGCAAAATGAATTTACAACTAAAGGCTCACTTTCTTTGTTGTTTATGTTTCACCAGTATGTGATACCACATATCTCTTCTACATAACAGTTGGCTAAAAAATAAAGTACTCAAAAATTAGTTTTTAAGCATCCATTCCAACTGATAGGAGTTTTAGGGTTTTAGATGCCCCATTTGTTAGCTTTATAAATACTTGAAAAATCTTGAATTTTCATTTTTTCCATATCTATTGCTTCACCAGAACTTCAGAAACACAAATTAAAGTAAAAAATTAGACTTGCTTTGGAAAAAGTGATATTTTAAGACTAAGGAAAAAAGAGAGTATCAGAAATACTTTTTCCACTTATTTTTTTCATAGATCTTACTTAACCCATCAAGAAAATTCATTCACATATCCAATCAGTTTTGGTTTGTAGAATTGTATTTGTTGAATAAATAGGGTTAGGAAACTCTGTGATGTAGGCAAGTGATCACATCTCCACCCATGTAGGCAAGTGATCACATCTCCACCCATTACAGAAGTGAAAATTAAAATTAAAATAATACTCCAGAAAGAATGGCTATTATCAACAAATCAAATAACAAATACTGGAGGGGCTGCAGGGGAAAAAGGAACACTTATACATTCTTGGTAGGAAAATAAACTGTAAACCACTGTGGAAATCAGTATAGACATTCTTACATTAAAACTAGAAATTGCATTCAACTCATATATTCCCCTTTTGGGTGTCTCCCCCAAGAGTTAAAGAAATCATATTATAGTAATACTTTTATGACCATATTTATAGCAGAAAAGTTTGTAATACCTAAATCTTGGAAGTCACCTAAATATCCATTCAACAGATGAATTGATAAAGGAAGGATAATATTTAAACACAGTAGAATGCTACTCTGTCATTAAAAAGAATAACATGAGTCATTTATAGGAAAATGAGTACATCTTGAGACCCATAATGTTAAAGAAAATAAAGCAGACACAAAAATTTAATATGGCATGACTTCTGTTATATAGAAATCTAAACTATAAATACACAGCAAAATGAAAGATGGATAACATGAAACAGATAGATCTTTTGCAAATGGGATAAGGACCAACATAAAGAGGGAAGGGTGGGAGAGGACAAGGGACTGAAACAGCAATTAAGTTGTGTGATGGACATGTACCAACTCACCACAGACAGTGTAATCATTAGAATCCACAGACATACTAAAACAAGCATAACTAAAGGTGAAAAGACGTTGAATGCTGATGGAAATTAATTCATCAATCAAAGAACAGTATGAGGCAGAGTAAAGTTTATGGGCATTACATATCACTAAAGAAATATCTGTTTTTTTCTGAAGGTATTCTTTATACAACTAAATGTTCTAAGCATGTAAATAATGAAGTTCTATCTGTATTTTTAGTTATTGCTGTGATTGTTGAGTGACATATTACTTTGAAAGAAATAGGATATAAAGTTATTTAGAAGCTGATGTAATAGTGAAAATAAAAGATGACTGAAACCTTTCTTAGGGCAGTATCACGAATCACAGAAAAATTCCTCAAAAATATTGCAGAGATATTACCTGAAATGCTCAGAATTGTATTTGATATGGGGAAGAAAAAAGAACCAACGACAACTCCCAGGGGAATGGGTTAAGTGTAGTTGAAGGGAGAGGAGTTGAACAGGTAAAGAATGCAGAGGATAGTACTTGGGGAGTCACTCAGTCCTGTGTGTGCCTGATGACTGACAAAAAGCACAACATCAGCAAAAGTGAGTAACTTCTGGAAGGGGTTATGAAGAGGATTCCTGAGTGTATATTCCTGTGCAGAGATAAGGGTATGTATTTTTAATTCTTCTCAAAATCTATCCTCTGCACTCTTGCAATTATAAATTCATTTCCACAACAGTCTTACAGGTTTTAGCCTCCAAGTTTATCGTTTCACACCATTTGCATCAAATAGCAAGCCAGAAAGAAATCTGAGTATCTCCATGGGCTCCATGTCAGCTGATAAAAGTTAGAACAGTACAATTTTTAAACATCAGTGCCTAGGCTACTTCTCTAATTTCGATAAGCGTTCTTTCCTTGCACATTTATTTAGAAAATAATAACTGAGCCAGTCTGCTTAATTCAAGCTCTTGCTGTGTCTACTGAATTGCTTCTGTCTTACCCAAGTGGAGGCACAGACTAACACCTGGGCCTTTCTTTGCAACCTATCAAGCCCTTGCTTTTCTTGATGCCCACAGTCTCTGCTAGGTTCATTAGAGATTTCAGCTTTCCATGTATCCTCAGTAGATTGTGTGCTTAAGGATTTAATAGTTCTACCAAAAATCAATGTTTTGTCTCATATCTTAAACCACTAAGAGTATAAAGAGTTTTTCCATTAACATTATGCATATAACATTTCATAGGGTAATGTAATTTGAAAAGCTGTTTTGTAAGACATTTACTTGCCTTTTGCATATATAAATAATTGAATTTATGGTTATTTATTTTATATCCCCCAATAATCTGATGACACACGCGTTCTTTAATCCTTCTCACAAGTCAGAATGTCCAACCTGACTGGTCCGTAGATTTGATGTCTTTCTAAACTATTAGTTAACCTGCTGTGAAATATTGTTTTCTTTCTTAAACACCACTTCATTAAGCCTTTGTGATTTAGTTTTTATCCTTTGCATTATTTTTGATTATTTTGATGATCCCTAAACAAAGAATTTGAGAGTCTTAAAACTTGCAATCGAGGACATGTCCAGCTTTGCCAGAACTGGGATGATGTTAAAGGTTAACATTTCAAGTAGAAACTGTATCACTTGGAGATTTCATTGTCCTTCCCATCTGTCTACTCTTGACAGGTACAAATTACTATTTGTTTTAAAGGATTATAAAAACAGTTCTCTCAGCTTATATTTTACCACAAGGAAATAAAGGATGTAATTGCTTATATTTATATCGATAAATAATTTGTGGTTCACTCAGCAAATTGCAAAATCTTGGAATCCAAAGACCATATTTACAGATTTTGTGTCTATGCCCCGTGACCAAAAAAAAAGAAAAAACAATCTAGATCACTGGTTGTGATTCTGATACAATCATAGACCACAACATTCAAAATGGTGTTTCGATTTACAACCAAACGTGTCTATAATCTTCTGAATGCAGCACGACTGGATAATAATTAATAGATTTTTGTCCTGGACTGGACCGCAAAGGGTGATCTTATCAACGGAGTGCAGGGAAAGGTCCGTTGGAGAAAGCACCCTTTGATTTACTTATTTCAACTTTCTTATTTCATATGTAATGAAGTTAAGTCTAAGAAAAATGTAGTTATTTACTCAGGTCTTTGAATGTTGCAGTTCATGCAATGCATGGCAATAAAACATTATTCCTGCCTCTTGGATTTGACCTCAATGCACATTTTATGCTGGAGTTCGGTTAAAGACCGGAATGAAGAATAAGAGGAGAATGAGATATTTTAAATTGTTTTTCAGGATAACATCCATACCCAATCAATCAGCAAACATGTATCAAGTGTGGACTGTAACTAACTCTGTCGTATATTTCACGACGTTGCCAACTACAGCAGCTCATCCAATAGACGGGCTGCGGTAATTAATACCCTTAACACAGCAATGTGTGCTTAGCTTTCCTCCCTTCATTTTCTCTCTCTCTAAACGTGATAAAAAAGTGTGAAACATTATTGCTAAAGAAAAATCACTTTTAAAGTTCATATCATGTCAAAACCAAAAATTTTATCTTAAATTCCAAGAGCACTTCTGTGGTAACTCAGCATCCCTAATTGGATTCAAGTCATGTTTTTGAAGTATCTTAGCTCACCTGAATCTCTTTCACACGGGGTTCCCTAAGAACGCTACAAATCAGCAATAGTCCCTGTCAAATTTCCAACAGTTCTGCTTAGACTGACTAATAAGGTTGAAAGGTACCTAAATCAAAGTGACATAAAAATCCCTGGGTTTCTGAGTAGGCAGCGATAGTAAGGTTTTGAAACAAGATGATAATCATTGGAGTTGGACTTGACAGAGGAAAAAGTGAAAGGTCGTCTTAGAAGAGTAACTCAGCAAAAATAGACTTGAGCCTGTGTATGGAGTTGTAGCATTTCAAAACTACAAGGAAAATGAGCTGTCATTTATTTTAAATATTTTCCTATCACGTGTAGATGTTGAGGCCAGGAGCGGACAAGGGATAGATTCCACAATGTACACCTTGGCAGAAGGGAAGTAGGAAATAGAATCCAATTTTTCTGATTTTATATTGTTTATTTCTTTTCCATTAAGGTTCTAGGGATTGAACCTAGGGATTTGCACATGCTAGACAATTACTCTACCACTCTTTCCCAGAACCCTTTCCCGATTTTAATAATTATGTCTCGGTAAATATTGAGTCAAGTTGTTTGTGATGCAATCTATTGTTATTTACATCCTAGGTTTATTTCATGACTATATTGAGTATCATTGGTTGGTATAAAATGTTCATAGTTATCATAAAATTAGCTTAAACACATTCTTCACATAGGAGCTTCTGACATACAAGAAAGCATTCTTGTATTTATTTTTTTTCCTGTCTCCTCCCTTTGTCGCCAGTACAAATTTCAAGTGCCTTTAACTAATTTGCCTGACCTAAATCGCAACAAAATTAATACTTCTCTTCTCCCTTCCCTCTTAAAATCATTTTTCAGTTTAGATTTAAAAATTCAAATTTAATTCTCACCAATTTAGCAGTTAAATACAGCCCCTATGTAATAAAAATGCAGAATCTTTGAGCTGGATTGAGAACATTAATCACAGTCACATTCAGCTATTTCTTAGGCTTGAATTTTGCCTATAATTTCTCCCCTGAGGGGGATATCCCCTGCCTGCCATTTGAAAAGATCTAGTAACGGTCTACATATTACCTCCTGAGATAGCTTGCTTCATGTTGAAATAGCTCTGCTTGTTAATGCTTCTTAATTTTTTTGTTGAAATCTGCATGCTTACTGTAGTATAAAAAATTTGATCCTAGCTTGCATCCATATTTTCTTTTCCTGATAGCCAGCAAGGGAAACAACAAAAAGAAACTCTTTACCTTCAACCTAAGATGATTTTAGGATCTTGGGTAATGATACAATTTCTCTCCTCTACTCTTGAAGACTTCAAGTAAGAATTTTCTATCCACAGATATCCCATCAATATAGCAGGATATGAACTTTGTATAAGTAGTAAGTTAGACACAAGTGTAACTGCACCTTCATTTTACTACACAGAAATCAAGTTGTTTAGAAAATACTGCCATCACTCTTCTGTATTCGCTACAAATGAGTATAGCATACTTATATGGCCTGAAATATATCTATATCATCTATCTATATCTTTATAAAATTTGAATCACAGACAATTAAAAAGAAGAGGCCCTCAGTTCAGCATCTTGTCTAATACATATCTTGGGTTACTTTCTCAAGAAAAAGAAATTTAGATGAAGATATGCAGCAGGTGATGTATGGAAGAATTGTTCTTCATGAGGAATGGGAAGGACCAGGATTGTCAGGGGAGGGGGATGAAGCCAAGAAATAGTGTGATTTCTAGCAAAGCCCAAGCCTCAGCCTGATTTAGAAGGGAACTTCTGGAATGCAAATAACACATGACTCTCTTCCATGTAGAAATAACTGGACTGAACTTTCACATTTCTGAATGAAGCCGTCTTTGGCTAAGGATGCCTTTAGGGACACATAAATCCCAATGCATTTTTGGCTTTTCTGTCTTCTAAAGCAAGGCAGACATACACATCATTAACAACGAAAAACACAGAGTGAAGAAGATGACACAGAAAGACTAAAAGTGCACAGGACAATCTGGGTGCAATAACAACAGTGACCAAAACAATAGATAAGAAAACTAGATTCCTAAACACTTAGGTAAAAAGTCCAAAGATGCAAAATGACTTGGGGATAATACGTATGTCTCTTTGTTTGTAAACAAGGACGTTTCTGTTGGTTTACAGTAAGTTTCAGTTATTATGATTTAGGGAACGTTTTTAAATAAAAGCTTTCTAGTGGGAAAAATAAAAATTTCCTGAATCTTCCAACAAATACATTTATCAGCATAAACAAGAATTAATATTATAGATCTGTTTAAGTTTTATTTAAGAGAATGTAATATTTTCTAATAAAATATTGATGACTTGCATTAATTAATCTCTAAATGTAATATTTTATGTATATTTGCTCTGGTCAGGGTGGTTATAAATGACACTGATTAGTTTGTTAGACTTCTGAAAATTGTCATCTTTATACTTGCCTTAGCTCTCATTCATTGAACATGTACCCCATGTTCTTGGTTTATACGATGCAATAATGAAATTCGTAGTGATGTGATCATCCTTCAGGTTTCCTTAAAAACAGCCAGTGTCAAAAATAATAAATCAGTTCTAAATTAAATAGACAGAAAGGAAAAAGACAAAATGGCATAGTTAAAGATAATTGGTAAGCTATTGTTACTTCCTCATAAGTTGAGTGGATTTTCATTACTTATATACTGTTATTTAAAATAGATAGAATGCTTGGTTTCTAAATTTCGGCCTCTCTATTACATTACATTATTATATTGTATTACATTACATCACATCATATCATATTACATTTTAGAAGGGGAAAAGAACGACTAGTACACTACTATGAGGACAGTTATCAAGCAAAAGAATGGTTTTCTCTTCATCAGAAAATAGATGTTGGCTTAATAATTGCAAATATAATGTATTTTTAATAGTGCAAAAGAACACAAGAAGTTTCTCCAAAGTTGAACAACTATTTTTCACCAGAGAATTGTATAAGCTCCTGAAATGACATGTGAAAGGTATAAAATTATCATTAACACCTTGCACAGTGCTTTTGCACAGGAGACATTTAAGTTTATTAAATCTGCAACATGTTTTTCTGGTCAACATACAAATGAAAAACCAGTTCTTGGGTATGTCCATATCTTCCCATTATACTGGCCTTTTCTTTCTCTAGTTATTTTTAGCATCATGTCTTCTCCTTTCTCTAGCTTTCTGTCCAGAAGCTTCTGCCCCTTGTTTTGCCTACCTAGTTCATTACATGGATAAAGGTCAAACTATAATGTTAGACCAGGAGCACTCATCACCCTTCCTGTCTTACTCTCACTCTTCTTTTTTTTTTACTTCTTATCATCTTCCTTCTTTTCCTTCTTTTTTGTCTGTCTCCAGTCTTTCCCTATTTTGGGTTAGGTTACTATTTTGTTTTGTTTTGTTTTGTTTTGACTTTTTTCTGAACCAGGAGTATGCCTATGTATCTCAGGGATACTAGGAATGAGAAATATTCCTGATGAAACTATGTCCATGTCTATTAATCATGAAGATTTGAAGTAAGAACCCCAGTTAAATGTGTCCAGGGAAAGTTCACAACTCTTCCAAGATCACATACAATAATATTTCTATTTATAATTATTGAGATGTTCCATACTATTGCTTTCCTTACTAGCATTTGTAGTGGAGATTTAATTAAATGTGTTATGTGGGAGTACCTCACTATAAAATAAAGTTCTCTACACTAACTACTTGAGAAATAAGATATTATATAAGTATAGAAATTGGTAGAATTTCTTGTGTAGCTTTTTTTCTTTATTTTATGAGTTGCCTGTTAGTGATATATTGTCACTGTCAAAAGTTTCAATATTGCCCCATGTAGAATCAAAAACAAGAAAGAAAAATTCTGGAATATTGGAACTGAAGTTCTAAAGCAAGTAAGTAATGAAAAGCTAAGTTTGGAGCCCATGTACAGCAGGCTGAGGGAGGGTTTCCCACTATCATCTTGTGTCTTTTGTATAGATCAGCACTACTGAAGCTCCATCCTGTCAGTGTTGTCACATTCTATTCCGTCAAATAGCAACACCAGGAACAAACCTCATGTGCACCTGAAGTGAAAAAGTCAGGGAAAGATTGTTAACGTTTTCTATTCTTTTGCAAAGTACCTTTTAAAAGGGAAATTGAATGGGTAGGAGCAAAATAAAGCCATGATAACCAAAGAAAGACATAACAGTGAGGCTCGGAAGAGGTTAAGAGCCAGAGAGGACTTATTGAGCTGCGCAGCAATCATGACTTCCATCACTGTATTGTTTGCAGAACCTTTCGGAAACTCACAGCCAGCTCAGTTCCCCATTTAATAAAAGCTACAAGACCAAGGGAGTTATTTCCTACTTTCTATTAAAATCATTATTATGCCTTGCACTACAGATGATTCTGAACAGACCTATCACTGTTTTTATTGAAGTTATTTTATCTGCTTTAATTTTATATTGCTTTAATGTAATATTTTACAGCTTACAGCTCTTCAGCCAGTACATTATTTCAACTGCATATATTCATTTTTTACTTAAATGTGTACCAGAACTCACAAAGAGACAATTCTTACATTACCTAAAAATTATTCCAACTTGTGAAAATGATTATAATTATCACTCAACACCTACTAATGTAGGTAGAGTGCAGCTCTGCAGTTATATTCATCTTGAAATTCTTAGTCCCCTCTAACAACTACTGAAGTCTGTCACAGCACACAGTCATTAACACTTGAATTTTTTTTAAGAAGTACTCAGAACAATCCCAATCTAACACTTAATTCTGGTGACAGCTTACTTAGTTCATAGAGTAATTAAGGAAGAGCTCCAGCACCTCCATGTAGAGGGTCGGAGAGTGAAGTTGGGGATACAAGGACTTCTACCCCCGCATAATGAACATAGAGATGTAAACTTGGGAAATAAGTATACGAAACCCAGGAGAAAGAATATTTAGAAGCTTGCGGTTCTAGGATATCTTGTGGAAATACAAGACCAATGCTTGAGAGGAGAAGAAATTGCAGCATTATGGAAGATCAGCGCCAGGTACTTGCTACTTCTTCTCTGCTGTGAATTGCCTTCACCTCATTCTTCATGAAAAATCAAAACATCTGTTTGTCTTTTGAATGCCAGATATTCATGGATACATTCCTTGGTTTTATTTTTGTGTTTCCTATGTTTTTATTTTTCCCCTATTCCTGCATTTTATTTTTACTGAGCCTTGACTAACATACAAAAATATACATAGTCGATGTGTACATTCTGATGAATTTGAAATACGTACCTGGGAAACTGATGTAATATACACTGTCCTAAATTTAAGCTGTAGAAGTTTCCTATGTCCTTTTTAAAAAGAAATTTTAACAAAGGGCTGAAGATACAACTCAGTGGTAGAATTATGCCCAGCATTCAAGATGACCTGGCTGCAAAGGACTGAGGGATTTAATTATAAGATACTTCTTAAATTTTTAGGTGCAGAATTCAGCATCTTTGAGTATATGTACCACACTATAGAGTCAGTTTGTAAGATTTACATGTTGTATAAATACACTGTGTGCTTTTATGGCAGCACTTCCTGGATCTCCTTTCTCCAGGTATGGTAAACCATATTGTACTTTCTACCTCGGTTGCTTGACATTTTATATCACTCATCCAATGGTCTTCTGAACCTGTCTTATTTAACCTGGAATAAGGTAGTCTGTGTTCATTCATATTTGTAGTAAATGACAGGATTTTTCTACTTTATCCTCCTTAAAAAATTTTCTTTATAAGTTTATCTACCAATGAGCAATGAATTTGTTTATATGTTTAGGGTACTGTGAAAATATGATGTAATGAACATAGCCATGCAAGTTGCTCTTCTGGATTTTTACTTCAATTTTGGAAATACCTACTCATAAATGACACTGAAAATGATATGGTAGTTTTGTTTATAATTTCTTTTGAAACTTCCATAAAGTTTCCTATAGTAGTTATCATTATGCCCTAGTGACCTCAGAAGTCTGACATGTTCAGAACTAGGAAGTCATCACCTTTGTCCTTTCAACAAGCAAAAATCAATCAGAGCAAACTGAAAGAGAGCAACCTTTTTTAGATACATTAAAATTTTGATCACAAGGCAAATTGTTGACCAAAAGTGTGGAGAGATAGATCATTACAGGTAACTGAAGAGAGAAGCCCAGGAGCAGATGTCTGCAGCCGGAGCCAGTACACAAGGAGCACAGAGACTGCGACTCCACTGGCCAGCACCACAGTGTGAACTATCTGGACAGTTACCAGCGGAGGCATCTGTTACAGGGAGCCCCCTATTTTTATGAATTTTCCTCCAGAAGCCCCAGGAAATTCTCACTAAGATGATCTCTGAGAGTGCCATTCAGCTTCTGGAAAGGAGAGGCTAAAAATATTCACTTGAAAAATTCCCAACACACTCTATTCTCCTAAACAAGGCCTTTTCTCAAAGAAAACTCTTTTCCCCAAAGTAAACACAGTAGTTTTAAAAGCCTATCTAAGCTTGAAGGAAATGCCTGCAGCTTCCTCCATCCTGTCACACGTGGGCAGGGAGAACTGAAGAGCACATATGAAAGTCAGTTAGGAACACGACTCCTTGGGTTTTTTTTGTTTTTTGCTTTTTGTTTTTTCTGGGACCGGGAATCGAACTCACGACGTCGCATTTGCCAGGCAGGCACTGTGCCGCTGAGCTAAATCCCCAGCCTAGGAACATGCCTCCTTAGAGGAATGAGAGCTAATCACAGAAGGATAAACAGTGCCTCTCTACATGCGCACTACCCAACATCAGTAGGGATCCTGTGCAACAATAGCTCACACGCAACAAAATCTATCATCCTCAGATTGGGAAAGAATCTCTAGCAAAATCCAAAGACAATACTGATGCAGAAACAAATTCACAAGGGAAAATATTAGGCTTGGACAAAGCATCTACAGCAAAGAGCAAATGCCACCTAAATTCTACCAAATCAATGTAAAATCTCACACTAGAGGTTGTTTTACATTAGCTATCATGTATGGATTTCAGGACAAAAAAGGTACAATCCCAGTTAGAAGGAAAAAATATATTCTTTGTTGTTGTTTTGGTTTCTTTGTCCGTGTGTGTGTGTGTGTGTGTGTGTGTGTGTGTATTTTTAAGACAAGTTCTCACTGTGCAGTTCAGGCCGTCCATGAGCTCACTTTGTAGCCCAGGCTGCTCTTGAACTCGCAACTATCTTGCTGCCTCAGCCTCCCGAGTGCTGGAATTACCGGCGTGCCGTGTGCCACCACACCCGGCAGCAAGAAATATATTCTGAGGAAGTTAATTATTGATGAGATATGGTAGAAAATTTGGAATTATCACAGTATGAATTTCTCTTAAAATTATGCTTAACATTTAAGGATTCTAATTGATAAAATAGAATACATGCTATAGCAGATAAGAAGTGTAAGCCAAGAGATACAAACTGAAAGAAGATTCAAAATAAATCTTACAAACTAAAAGCAAATGTAAAAGAGACAGAGACTGTGTTGATAGACTTATTAGTAGAGCGTATAGTCAAGGGAAGTATTACTGAGACTTCAGAAAAGCCAAAAGTACTTCCCAATCTGAAAAGCAAAGGAAAAAAGTAACAACAGAAAAATACTGGAATAATATATCTAAAAACTGTGGAGTAATTACAAATCACACAAAGCATAACATGTATGTAGTGGGTATACTAGAACAAGAAAAGAAAAAAAAAATAATTTATGCCTAAGTGTATTATATTTAAACTAAAGAAAATCAAACACAAAAATGAAAAAATTGTAAGAGAAGTTAGACTGGAGAATAAGTAGTGGGAATTTCCTTATCTACAGAAAATCAAGAGTAACAGTTACATCAAACTTTTCTCCAAAAGTCATGCAGGTGAGAACTGAACAGAGTAATATGCTAAAGTACTGAGAGGAAAAGTATCTCACAAACTTACAATATTGTACCCAGAGAAATTATTTTTCAAATATGAAAGAGAAATGAAAACTTTGCCAGATGAGCAAAAACTGACTGAATGTATTGCTGGTAGACCTCAACATAAAATGTAGGATATATTTATAGAACAGGAAAAATATATAGACTAAACCCTATTGTAACACCAAAGAACATTAAAAAAGAAATAAATGAAGATAAACTATTTTACCTTTCATATTAAGATAGTAGGTAAAACTTTGTTCAAAGTAATAATACAAACAATGTATTAGGTGATTACACTTTATGTAAGTGAAAGGAGGCTCAGAAACAAAATGAGGACAGGAAGAATTAGAAATACTCTGTTATAAGCTACCTAAGCTATTTGCGCTATCATAGAAGTAGTCTAGTGCTATATAAAACCCCATAGTGTCCATAAATTAGTTGTAAACATATATTGCCACTCTAGGTAACTATTAAGAAAAAACACTAAAAGTCACACAAAAATATGAAAGAATCCTCTTTTTGCTTCTTCCACCAACTCTATCTAGTGCACTTTTCTGAGTCCTTATTTAGTAACCAGGTTTCACAAGATTGTTCTCATCTTACTGATAGGCAAGACACATGCTAAACTTTCAGTAATTTGAAAAAAACAGAAAGAAGGCTGAACTCTGAAATTTGGAGAAGCAAAATGCTTTTTATTTCCACTTAATCAGATAGAAAAGAAATCCATAGATACAAAGATACATGTATGACAGCATAAGAAGAGTGGGTTCATTTGTCATAAATAATGTTTAAGTGGCTTCTACTGAAACGACTCTACTCTCAATCATGAAAGTACGAGTTGCAAATTGTTGATCTCACATGAAGTGTGTTGTTAGCCAAAAGGTTCTACTGCCCTGGCACTGTCAATCATAGCTCCAACATTATCAATACCTTTAAAAGAATGGGTTCCCTGGTAGATGAGATCAGCACATTCTCACAAAATATGCTTTTTTGTTTTTTGGTTATTCCTCTATAATTTAAGTCCTGTTTCTATGATCTTTGAAGTAAATTCAGGAAAAACTAAAATACACGATTTAAACTAGAAATCAGTTAAAAACAACAAATCTAACAATTTCAGAAGACTACGACTACGTATTGTGGAAAAATAGTTATAAGCTCAAAGAAATTGAATGATTATAATTTCTTTCTTTGCTAGCCAGACAAAATATGAGTTAGAGTGTCTCACACATGTTAGGCAACTGGTATTGAAATGAGTATTTCAATGATCATTTCCTTCAGTCTCTAATCAGAAATCCAATCTGTTCTTTCAGAAAAAGCTTCTGGCTTAAAAAATTTTAATCTCTGTGAAACTGTTCTATACCCACATTGTTTTCTTTAATATCCTCATTCTCTAAACTGCTAAAGTTTTATGTGTATTTATGGAAGGCGTGGAGCACATTATGCATGGCGCATCATGCTGTTAGTGTCAGGGTAGCGGGCAGCACTCAGCTAAAGTGAGGGCATCTACTGAGAACTTTACAGATGATTCTGCATCTTTCCTCCAATTTAATAATGATGCTTCAAGCTGAAAAGAATAGGTCCTAATGTGAGGAAAAGGAACTATGTAAGAGGAGGATCACAAAAGTAGAACTGTTTCTCTTGGTCTTTCGTTCCAACACACATAGCCATGTATTTTATATCGGATTTCACATTTTATTGCAGTCAGTGTCTCAATATCATTTTTCCAGATCCACCCAGTAAAGCTCATAAGGTGCATCATACTCTGCACCTTCCAACCCCTCTGGTATGACTACCCATGCTCCCCAGTCCACCCATCACACAGAGGCCAGAACGATTCTCCCAAACATAATACTAGATCAGGTGAGCCCCGCCCAGAATCTCCCACAAGTCCTCGGCCTTCCAAAAGTTCCACAGACATTTTCAAACCTTCCTAGAGCTTGCAAAGCCCTCAGGGTCTTTTTGTGTTCTGTGCACCTCCTCCCCGCCTGTATAGCCTTGCTGGACTCAGGCTCCTCTTCACTCAACATGCTTCTGCTAATCTGGTTGTTGCTGCCTCTAAAACACGCCAGCAAAATCCTGTCTCACTTCATTTGCATGGTCTTTCTGCTGGGGAATGTCCTTACTGATGTACCCTATATAGTTAATTTCTTTACTTCTTTTAACTTTGATATATTCCTGGTTGCTTTCTCTTCACTTGTGCACATGTTGATGAAGTTGTAGTTGGTATAATGGACAGAATGCCAACACTTAACTCAGTTATTTGGGAACCTCAAATCATTGAAGTAGGGAGACTTTCCAGGATCTTTGTGAATGTCCAGGAAACATGTAGCTTGATCAATACACCTTCAGTGTCATGAGAAGTTGACATAGCAGTTCATTTAACAAACCTAAAATTTATCTTCTCATGTATAAATTCTAGATTTTGCTCTCTGCCAATAAGCACACGATCCACACATTTTCTGAAGCAGGATGTCGTTTTTGTCTATTTCTCATCAGCGTTAGACTTGCTGGGTGGCATTCTGCTCTCCAAAACCCCTAGAACAAAGAATGAGACTTTGTTGGAGTATGAACTACGGTTCATCGCATCTCCTTGTAGTTATCAAGTTAAGCACGGTTTTACCTTATACTATTTAATTATCTTTATGCAGCTTGAAAATAGCCTTATAGACAAAGGGACACATGCTATACTCCAAATGATATATGAGAGGAAAGGAAGGTACAAAAAGCTAAAGAGATTTCTATAAGGTCAAATATTGAGAAAATTGCATGTCAGAGAAACAGTCAGGATGCTTTGCTTTTCAGCTTTGTATTTTTTTAAAACCTTTCTTACAAGTCCATGTTTGAAGTACATAATGACTACATTCTTGTTTGGGAGTTGACACATGTACGTAAATATCTGAAATTTTTAAAATCCCCTTCCTTGGGTGTGGTAGCACATGGCTGTAATCGCAGCCCTCAGGAGGCTGAGGTAAGTGGATCTCCATGAGTTCGAGGCCAGCCTGGGTTACATAGTGAGTTGAAGGTTAGCTTGAAGTACACAGCAAGGCCCTGTGTCAAAC
>NW_004955440.1:6894919-6897186 GCF_000276665.1 Chinchilla lanigera
TATTTCTTACTGATTGACACAGTTAACTATCCACATATTATGTATCTTTTATTTTGCTCTTTAATTTACTTATACTTTGACTTTCTCCTATAAGAGACACCACATGACACTTGAGTTTGTATGTCTGATTCATTTCACCTAACATCTTGTTTTCAATGTACACGCATTTCCTTTGCTGTTAAGAGGAGAGGTCTGCTCAAAAGAGGTGGCTCACTGGGTACCTTACGGAAAAGTGTATCTCTCATTCTGGCTCTTTCCTTGATTCTGTTTCTCCTTGCTGCCATGCCATGAGCAGCTCTCTTTAGCTCTCCTCTAGCATGTGCCTCTACCATGCCATGCTGCCTTATAGCTCTTGACCACACACTGAAATAGGAGGCAAAATAAGTCTTTCCTCTTTTAAATTTGGGTTTTGAGTACTGAGTCTCAGTTGTAAGAAAAGTGACTAAGAAAGATTTTGGCATTAGAGAAGTGGAGTCATCACTTTGACTGTATTTGGCCACGTGATTTAGATGCCTTTAGAATTGGTTCTTTGAAAGAATTTAGAAATGTTTGGCGATGCTGATGGAAGAAGCCCTAGAATACACTAAGTAGGCCTTGATGGAAAATTCTAATTGTAGTTGAGAAGACAAGAATGTACATAAAAATGCAGATGGTAAAGACCAAACTCAGGAGATTTCAGTTGAGAACACAAACTCCACTGGCAGTTGCACTCCATGTCATATGTATTATGCTTTGGCAGAAAATTTGTCTACATTTTGTTTGCCTCTTGAGATTTTGTGGAAGATGAGATTAAAGATGGCAGACTAATTAATATGGCAAAGCACATTTTAGGGCAGCCCAGCATCCAGGCTGTAGCATGGATAAAATTGCTGCTTTTAAACAGGTCTGCACTGATAATGAGAAGAAGATGGCACACTGAATGATTTTAAAATTTAGAGTTTGACAGAAAGAATGTTCCAGTAAAGGTGAGACTTACAAAAAAGAGACCTGAAGCAGAAGAGAACTTAGTTGCTGAAAAGATTAGCATTGAAAACAAGTCAAGTACTTTACATTAGGACAATACAAAGATGTAGAGAGGCTATAGGAGAAATATAAAAATCCCACCCAATTTAAACTCTAGGATAGGAAAGGGAAAGACTTTGCTTTGAGAAGAGTGCCCTGTTCCAGGAAGGCTGCATAGAAAATTTGCTCCCAAAAACTCTATTCGTGGTGCTTAACCATGTAGTCACTGAGAGCCTCTTGTAGCCTTGATGCAAACAGACTTGAGTACAGTTTGAGGTAGTAGCAGAACTTGGAACCATCTACCTGGTACTGGTTTTACAGGAATTTGGAGTGCAAGAGTTCTGTGGTCATGGAAGCTTCCACCCAGATTTTAAAAGAAAGCTTCAAAGGACAGGCAGTGTGCTCCTGAGAGGACAGTCCATGGAACTGTAGAAGTGAAACCAGAGGTGCCACGAAGATCTCAGGAAATTGGAAATGTCAGGAATATAGAATATCTGAGGAAACACTGAAGGAATGAGCAAAGCCAGCCCATGAGAAAAGCAAAGAGGGCTGCAGTCATTTGCATATCTGTGTGGAACTCAAAGCTGTTTGGAACTTACATCTCACCACATCTTGCCCCAGGTGATGGATACATAAATATAGAATTTAAGGCTTCTCTCTTGTTTTGGTTCCAATGGTTTGTATTCCCGTATTCCTTCCTTTTGAATTGAAAATATTTACCCTGTGCCATTGTACATGAGAAGTATTCGAATTTTTCTTTATTTTTGATGGAGACTCAGAGCTAAGAATTTGCCTTAATTTTCAGATTTGGACTTGGATTTTTCAGTAATGCTGAAAATGTTAAGACTTTGGTGACAATAAGAGATGTGCATGAGTCTTTTGGGATCTAGGGTCAGAATGTTGAGGTATATATCTAGATGATCCAGAAAACCCACAAGTACTCATAGGTAGGGATTTTGGAACATTACTGAATTGTGGGGGCTACTAGGATGTGAGATCTTTTGTTAGGAGTTGAGGCCTGATAAGAACAGGCAGGTCACTGTGGATGTGACCTGGAAAGGATTGTCTCCTTTTCTGTCTTTTCCTTACCACATAGAGATTTATTGCCATCATGCACTAGGAAAATTCATTACTTTTCCCTTTGTGTTTGTTTGGGGGATATTCTACAAGGGGAACAAAATAATACAGGACACATATTCTATATGATTATTTATAATAGTCACCCAAAGAACGATATATGAAAGAGTGCAGGAAATCTGTCCTTA
>NW_004955440.1:6897760-6967867 GCF_000276665.1 Chinchilla lanigera
AGCATGACAAGCTCCTCTGAAACAACCAACAGCTCCTTACAGCTTTTACCACCTCCCAACTGCCTCTGACAGCTCCCAACAGCCATCCTTTCTTCTTCTCCAGTTCTGCCTCTTATGCTGCTGGCAACAATACCCAGGTAGGCCTCCCACACCCAGTATCACATTTACTCAGTTCAGCTGGGGGTTATAAGTTGACCACCAGTTGTCAATCCACTATACCCTTAAATGACTTACTCTTCATTTGAGGAACAATTCTGGAAAGGCCTTTCAGGGTACCATACTTAGAAACAAAAGTGACAATCAAAATACGAGACTCAAGCATCTTCAACATTGTTATTTTGTCAAATTGTGTTCCTAGTAATGACAATTTACAATCTCATAGCAGTAGATACATATATTTTCTTGCATTCTTGACAACTATGGATATTCTTGAGTTTTAAAACTATTTTTAATAAGAAATAAGAGTAGAGGGACATTTAAAGAAACTTTTTAATCTGAAAGATGAAAAATTATATATTATTATTTTAATTTAAATTAAAATAATAATTAATTTAAATTAAAGAATTAATTTAAATTAATTAATGTACTATTATATAATTTGAATTTAATTAATTTAAATTAAATTAAAATTAATTAGATGAATAATGAACCTTATTTTCTTTTAATATGAATATTTAGTATTTTAATTCTTCTTATGCAATGTAATTGTTCATATATTTGCCAAATATCCAGCTGTATTGCTTTTTGTCACCATTTAAGTTTGAGGAGATCTTTACATATCCTTTTAACACTTTTACTGTGTGTATTTATAAAAATATTTGTACATCTTTGACTTGTACTTCTACTTTATTCTAGACTTTTTCTCTATAAATTTAAAACTTAACCTCGTGTGTACTTTTATTGTTTGTTTATTGAGACTTATTCAAGAAATTCCTCTCTTTCTTATTCAAGAAATTCAAGAGATTCCTCAAATCATGCCTGTGCTACAGTCATAATAATATTTCCTATGTTTGTGTAAGAGTCTGCAATTGTAATTATTGTATATGGAGTGAGGAAGGGATAAATCTCTCCTCACTTTTAATATGAGTATAATAATCTTTGTTAGGGGCACACATTGTCCTCAATATAATATTCCTTCTTCTCAGTTTTTGGCTGTCAGTGTATCTAAGCTCCCATCCAGATGCTCTGATGTGTTCCTTTGGTCTGTTCACAGAGCTCCATGACAGGATCATGATATTTTTAGTTACTTTTAACTAAATCTTGGTATATTTTAAGGTAAATATTTTCTCATAATTTTTCTTCATATTCTTGAATATTGTCTGAATATTCTATATGTAATAATTTTCACTCATAATTCTTAGTTACCTATAACTGGTTACAGAAGTTTTCAGAATTTCTTTTATTTTTGTATGCAGTCCAGTAACTTGTGATAATGACAGTTTTCTCTCTTCCCCACTCCAATCTTTGTGTACATTCTTAACAAATGCCTTGATGAACAGTCCGGTAAAACCATGAGAATAAATGAAGTAAAAGAGATGTTTAACTTGCCCCTGACTTTACATTAATCTGATAAATATTTCAGAATCAAGAATGTATTTTTATAATTTGATTAATTATTTATACATTAGATTTTATCTGTAGCTTTTTGTGTGTCATGTATTCATCTGTATCCCTTAAATTAATACATGGTAAATTGCTTAATAAATTTTCAAAATCAAATCAGGCCTGTGCTCTGAGATAAATATTTTTGGGGTTAATATATTCTTAAATTGAATTTCCTGCAATATTTGGTATTTTTTCTTACTCTACATATAAAATAAGCAACTCATATGACTTACTTGGAATTTTTGCCTGTTTTGGAAACTAGAAATGCATTAATATAAAATGATCTGGGATGCATTCTAACATAGAGCAGATTAACTGGTATCAGAGACTGCTGAGTATTTTTGAAGGTAGAGAGGTAGGGAAATTTTGAATAACCTAGTCTATTTTATAAGGATTTTAGAATCTTCTAGTTTTCTATTATTTCTACAAGATGATGGATGTGTTAATGAGAATCATTGAATTATTCTATAATATGTACATAGATCAAAACATCATATATAACTCTATAAACACACATAATTAATCCTTTTAGTTGAAAGTTGTCTTGGTTACTTTTTTCTCATTGCTGGGAAAAAATACCTGGCCCAAAATTAAGGAAGGAAAGGTTTATTTTGCTTACAGTTTGTGGAGGTTTCAGTCCGTACTTGGCAGATTATAAGGCAGAGTGGCACATGGCAGAGAGCTACAGCTCAGGGTGGCAGAACACAGCAAAGCAACAAGCACACACTAGGGTGGAATTGGGGAGGAATGGCCTCAAGCACCCTTTTCCTCTCCCTTACATGTGCAAACTATCCACCCGAGGGCGGGTGTAGCTTTCAAACCCATAATCAAACTAAAAGCCTACCCCATGGCCACATGAGGCTTTGGGGGGACACCCAAACACAAACCATAACAAAAGTTAATAAGTGCTGTTTCTCTTAAACTTGAATGAATACAATATATGCTCATAGCATGCATTAGTAGAAGGCACAACACTCTCCTCAGTCTTGCTTTCCAAGGGCATTGGGTGCACCATCTCCAAAGCTCCTCTCTTCCATCCCTCTTACCTTTTTACAGTTTCCATTCAAGTCCTCTTCATCCAGGAATCATCCCCAGTAATCATCCCTTATGACTCCTCTCATACATAGCTTGTTTCATCTGGCCTCATGCTTTTATATCTATACATCAGACTTCTTCCCTGAACACCAAACCCAAATATCCAGTTGACTACTTGACATCTTCAGTTGAAAGTTTTATAATGGTTTCACAGCTAGAATGTCCACATCCATGCCTTAGTTCAACCTACCTAATTACTCTTCTTGCAGGCTGCTCTTGGTCACTGACACCCACTCCGTGACTGCTGTGTTGGGAGTAACCATAAGCCAGAGGCCTCAGCTAAGCCTTACCTAGATTTCTAACCCACACATACTACAAAATGATTGATGTTTGTTTTTCTAAACTTCTATGTTCTGGGATTTTTTAATACAACCATAGATAACTAAGACAAAGTACATTCTATCCCTTTTCCATTCTTCAAAAGAACATCTATAAGATTGATGTCACTTCTTGTTTAACTGTTTTACAGAATTTATTTGTAAACCATTTGTCTTCATGCTTTCTTTATGAGGATGCTTATGACTACAAATCAAAATTTTCTTTGTCACATTAACTATCTCTTTAATGAAAATTTGGTGGATCTTATTTTCCACATAAGTCACGGGCTTAGAATTGTAGTTCTAGGACAAATTTGAAAACAATGATACACTTAAAAAATGATGATGATGTATAATTTTGTACTTCTGAGGGACAACTTGTCATATTTGGAAAAAAAGATTGGTGAATATTCTGCTTATCCTAAATTTAATCCTTTAAATGATTATAGCTTTTACTTCAGCTCTATAAGGTTTTCACAGTTAGAAAAAAGTCTCTACTTTGTCAATATTACTGTTTTTTAAATTTTCTCTTCCAAAAAAATTTTTTGGAAAAATATTTAATTCTGTTATTCAGGCTGGTTATGAACTCATGGTGATCCTCCTGCCCCAGCTTTCTGAGTGCTGAGAGTGTAGGTATATGCCATAACACGTAGCAAGATGTATTTTGATGATACCACACATTGGTATGCTACTTTATTCTAAATTCAACAAAAAAACTAATTAGCTACTCAAGAATGATTTTTTTATTTTTAAATATACATTACATTTGTACAAAAATTTAGGTAAATTTGTTAGTCTACTGCAAGGGTTGTTTTTACTATCTATTCCATAACTACAACATTTTAATTGGCCTTTAAATTGCATATCATTTATCAGAAGATTCAGCATTACCCCAAACTGTGCAAAGTGACTTTCATAAAGAAGCATCATATTAAAGGATGTTGAAGAGTTAATGTTTGGGCATCTCATAATTAGAATTTTGAGCAATCTGTTGCTGCGAAAAATTATTTTTACCTAGTATAAGTCAGAATCAGTTTATTTGTAAGGTTTTTGACACAAAGGAAGCTAAACAAATAATGTGAAGATCTAAAAGATTATTTCTATGAAATGGCTCTTATATGAACATATCTGCTGCAACTCAGAAGATCTTTGATACTTGAAATAGAAATTTGGTAAACACTTCAACTCCTAAGGAGTTGTTGAAAAAGACTACAGTGCATTTTTTCTTAGCCTCCCAAGCTCACTAAATTTTCTTTCTCAGGAAAGAAAGAGGAAAAAATCAGGGAGAGGTCATCTAAGTAAAGAGGATGAGACACTGGCTAGGGGAATTGGTGGTTAGAATTATATTCTTCTATAACTTTTTCAGAATGACTATTCATTCTCACCATCAGAGATACTTACTCACCCCGAGTGTGGTACTCTAGAAATGGAATGAAAAGGAAAATAACCACTTTCTCTCTTCCATGCCAATCCTACTCTATATTTCAACTTGTCTTATTTGCAGTTCAGGATCATGCAGTGTCCACTTTAGAGAAGTATATTAATAATTTACACTAACTTGTATTAGGTGCTATAAAAATAGAACCATTTGCCTTTAAGTATCTGTGTCAATGAGGTAGCAAGAAGAGAAAAATAAATACAATCCTTATTTGCCATCACAAATTAGATATTTTCTCATGTACCTAATAGCCAACTATTTTTAATATTACTAATCAGAAACTAGTATTTTTTCTTATGAAAGCCATGAAAAAATCAAACATTTATCAAGTTTCTAAAAGACTCCATGGAACGTGGGTTCTAGACCTTGATGGGCTGAGATCTAAATGTGTGGGGCAAATTATACAAGGTTTAGAAAAAAACTAAAGGCAGCATCCTTGCCAATGAGAAACACTTAGATATTTCTTCTATAAATAAGAAGTTACAATCATGACAAACATGAGATAACCTCTATTACATCTAGAAATATTGTTGAGACATTGTTAATAAATCTGAAAGTTGTAACCTACATCATGAAAAAAGATACTTTCATGTAGATTAAATAGCTGAAAATACTTAAAAACTCTGCACAGAGGTTAAATAACTCCAAATCATTATGAAAAATAAAATATGGGCAAAGATTTTAGCAACTTCTTTACAAAAAAATATATCCAGATGGTTGAATAAGGTAGATGGGACAGAGAAACAAGAAGGAGAAAGGGAAAAAAGAAAAGGAACAGTAGGGGAAGAAAAAAGAAAGAAAAGATGTCCTGAGTCTGTAGGAAATACAAATTATAACGTTACTAAAGTATGCTGCTCAAGTACTACAAAGCAACACTGAAACATATCGCTGAACCTTGATGAAGAAGATGAGCAAAGGGAAGTGGGAACTCTGCACGTGGGAGAGAAAGTTGCAAACCACTGTGCAAAAGCCAGGCAGCACTACTGGAGCTAAAAGTATGCATGCCTGACACAATGGTTTTCCTTAAAAGGTAAACGTTGAATGTTCATAGGTGCATTATTTTTAACAGTGCCAACCTGAGACTACTCACATACTTCTGTGTAGAATGGATTAAAAAGAAAGTGAGGTAGATACACATAATACATTATTATATTGTAAGAATACATTATTATACTATAGATAATTAAATAATTATAAATAATACCTTATATTTTATATGTAATACTATATATCATGTATTATAATAATACATTTTTATATTGCCAAGAAAACAAATAACCTAAAACCTACATGGAACAATATAGATGAATTTGAAGACTAAAACGCTGAAAAATACAGTTCAGGCACATAAAATTCTGTTCTATGTGATTCCACGATGTTATTCTTTATATAAACTTTAAATAGGGTAAGAGTCAAAATTAATCTATGCTTTGATTGGACAGTATACTTAGCGCTAAACTCATATATTGATACACGCATATCTATATCTACAAATATGCTCAGTTCATAAAAATTAATTGATATTAACATGCACTGTGTATGAATACAATAATTCAATAAAAAGTTTTAAAGATAACACTTTAACAGGGTTTATGAATATGAGGATAATGATGAATGAAATAAATTTGTTTATATACTTACAATTTTTCAAATGCGATAGCTGTGTAAGAGTTTATTCTGTTCTACCTTCTCTAGAAATTTAAAGTTTTCCACAGGGAAAACTAAAGGACATTAAAAAGCTTAAAATGTCTCTTCACCTCAGAAACACCTAGCTATTAGCAACAGCACAACATAACACCAATACTACACTTGGAATTTTAGTATATTCAAGCATGGTATCGACTGATATATCGCAAGTGTCTTGAAAAATACATGGACTATAATAGGCACGCAAATATTTCCTCTATGAAATGATTAAATCTAGGAAGTCACAAAGTTGAATAAATTACATGGTACCAGTAAGGCATAATAAGAATCTAACTTCAAATTAGAATATTAGGTCTATGTCATATATGTGGAGAAACAGAAAGATCTCTTTCTTTGTTCTTAATCCATATCCTTTTTCATGGAATTAGAATCCAGACCATTTCTTTTAGCAAATTCAGCAGGTTTATCTTCTCTGTGAGGCTGATGTCGTCACTATACAAGTTCACCTAAGCCTCTCATATGTTTGTGTACACATTGATTATCTTTACTTAATATCCCCTCACACCACTCTACCAAAGTGTGTGCCTTGAAATTCCAATTCAGTTTGGCCATTTGAGTTCACTGACCTCTGAAAATGGTTAATACCCATTTGCAAATTTTCCATAAGTATTTATACTAGTTGTTAATGTTATCTCTTTCTATTGTAATTGCATATTCTATTTCTCAAACATTTCTCTAGAAACATTCCATTGAAAATATGAGTATCTTTCCTTTGCTAACATGTACAAGATATTTAACACAATACCTTGTTCATAATAAGTTCTCATAAATAAAACTGAATACAGTAAAAGACAGACATTCAAATTGCTTTAAGACATGAAAATATGAGTTATTAAAATTAAAATATAGTGTTATATTCTTATAAATGTTCACCATACCAAAGGTTTCCAAATATCTCTATATATTCTCTAGCTAAAAGATACTTCTCCAAAACAAATTCAAATATTCTCTCCTTCAATTCTCTTTTCAAATTTACACACTAGTCTTTTCAGTGTAATTCCCTTTCCCCTCCTGTGTACGTTATGAAAGGATGTATAGGGCCAACTGATTATTTCTCCAAATTCCCCTTCAAGAGAAAGGAACAAGGGATAATTGACCAGACATATTAAGTTTAAGAAAGTTGAATGATCTATCCAATTCTCTGCCCTATTCTGCTTTTCTGTTCCAACATGCGTGAATTGTGTGCCACCTGAGTATTTGTCATTTTAGTTTAATGTTTGCAGATGTCAAATACAATGTGGACCTCTGACCAACAAATAATTTATGATGAGGGACTCTTTTTAGATGGAAAATAACTCTCTCTTGTGAATAACCAGCTGTGCAAATTATAAAAAGTAGACAATTCTGAACAAAATAAACCACCTAAAATTTTCTGTCAGAGTTGCTGTAATAAACAGAAAATAGTTTATCCATCAGTGAAGAGCATTAGAGCGTCACTAAATTGAATCCGTTACAGAGGAAGAACTGTCAGTATAACTTTTACCCAATGTCCTTCTCCTTGACAAGATCACATTGTGCCAAGAAACATATGTAAATACATTTAAATTCAATGACTCAAAAGAAAACTAGAAAAGGTTACAGAAATAGTTCTTCTGGATTTCTATATAGATTAGGAATTGCTTGGGGCTTCTAAGAAAGTATTTCACTTAACATCGAACTAACTTTGTCCATAGTAACTGTATTGTCTCCTCTGGCTCATCTATGATTGAGACCATATGCCCTGTCCAGATAGATGACTTTATCTCCAAAATTGGGGATTTAATCCAGAGGCTTCACATTGAACTACATCCTCAGTCCTTTATTATTAATATTATTATTGTTGTTGTTATTATTATTACTATTATTTTGAGAAAGAATCTCACCAAGTCTCCAAGATACCCAGAAGGAGTAAGAAAAATTTTCAGTGAACTTAAATCATATTTTCTTGTAGATAAACATGCAAGAGAAAGAAATAGAAGGAAGCAAGGAACCGAAGGAAGGAAGGAAGGAAGGAAGGAAGGAACGAAGGAAGGAAGGAAGGGGAGGGAGAAAGGAAGGAAGGAAGAAAACACTCTTTCATGGCCCATCTACTTACCTGACTTTGGTTACTTTACATAGAATATTAAATAGAATATGCCGTCTGTATGAAATTCTTTGTTGCTACAGTGATCTTTTTCCTTCATGTAACAGTCTGACTCCAATTTGTTATTTAACTGTGAACAGCTTTCATGCCCCATCACCCCCTTTCCACTTTGTCTCCACATCTGGGGAGGACAGAGGTGATGAGAAAGCCTCAGCTGCTTCCTTTTGGTGCCCACAGGAAGTTCAAAGCATGTAAGCCGCTGCCCAAGTGGCAGATCCCCACCTCCTGCAACCCCTGGCTACCATAAATATCCCCAGCCGGTCTTGCTTCCTAGGTGTCTCAAGCTGTTTCTAACCTGCCTGGGATGCCTGCCCCGCTCTGCTCCAGAAAGGCTCACAGAGTGAGTAACAGACCTTTTCACACTCTCTCAGTGCATGTGTGATGTCACACAGCTCAACCTCCATACCTGTGGCTAGATGATGATGAAAAGTCCTTCTGTTTTGTATAAACAGAAGCCAAAGAATCAGTACACGGGAACCTGAACCAACAGAATGCTTTGCAAATTGGGGTTAGAAAAAAAAAAAAAAGCAGAAGAGTGAATTTAAAACTTAAAATAAACTGCCTAAAATCTCACTGGGAAAAAGTGTGTCACATAGATCCATGGATAAAGACACTTGTTTTATTTTATCACCAAGTAATTCCAAACAATAGTGAGAACTGTACAGTATTTGGGACTATCCATAAAGCTGTCTTTGAAAGGCAAAAATTGAGGGTGACTTTGAAGACTTTTACAGGTAGAAATTACACAAATTTCCAAACTTATTTTAAGCACTCAGAAGATATGAAAATAAAAATGTATCTCAAAATAGGATAGATACAGTGCTGGAAAGTAATTTATAAACTGTAACACCACTATATTCTAACATGTATTCATTGATTCTCAGTATAAAATAGGATATACATTCCATGGAAGACACAAACTTCATCAACATACTGATTTAAAAGCTATTTTAGGGGCTGGGGATTGAGCTCAGCGGCAAAGCACCTGCCTGGCAAGCGCAAGGTCGTGAGTTCGGTTCCTGGTACCAGAGAAAAACCAAAATAAATAAATAAATAAATAAAAGCTATTTTACAAGAACTAATTCAAAGTGGAAATCTTAATATCTTTTCAAGTTTATAATATCTTAAAATTTTAACTAAATTGAGGTATAATTTACATGTAATAAAATTGCAGTGTACACATTGCAAATGAACTGTTTGATGGGAATTAGAAGCTGTTTACATCCATTTAACCATTACAGAAGTAAAGATATAAAATATTTACCTCAAGAGAGGATTTTCAGGCCATTGTGGAGAAAAGCCATATTTTAACTTCTTTTCAGGAATTTTCAAGCCTTATATTATTCACCCAAAAGTTATTTTCAACTTTTACGGGGATACAAATATTGCAAGTAAGCTTATGTATATGACTTCCTTGGTTAATGTTTTTGAAATGTATCTCAGTGTTTTATTACTGGTGCATCTATTTTTTGCTATAACATTCCATTATAATAATATCTAACTACTGTTTGTGGGTGTGCATTTGGGATGTACCATTTTTTAACTTTTATGAATATTTGTACAAATACAGTTTTAGTTATAAGTTCAAGAAGTTCTTTTTAAAATTTTTTTTGTTAGAACCACTGCAGCACCTAATGTTTATATTCCATGTCATAAGTTGGTCCCTGTTTATACCACATCTTCTTTCCTTCAGTCCTCTTTCTCTCTCCTTTTCCTCTCTCTCTCCATCTCTTGATGCCCCTCCCATTTGAGAAAGATTGATCTACTTCTCATTATTTAACTTATTATTTGGTTCTTTGTGTTTATTTTGGTTTTCTTATAGAAGTCATGCAATATTTATGCTTGTTTGCCTGATTTATTTCACTTAACATTACAGTCTCAACATGCACTCAATTTTCTCCAATTAGCTGAAGTTCACCTTTCTTTATGGCAGAGTTGCACTCCATTGTGTATAAATATCCCAAATTCTTTATCCACTAATCGGTTGATGAATGTATACGCTGCTTCCAAAATTTAGGTATTACTAATTGTGCTTGTGATCTTACTTTTCCTTCGAAAAATTTTATGGGTTTGACTTTACTTTCTTTTTGTTTATTACATATTAATTTTCTGTGTAAGATAAGTTAGAGGTCAATGTTCATTATTTTCTTTTAAGAAATCATTTTGTTTCAACAGTGTTCACTGAAATAAGTATCAGTCGTGATTGTGATTTTAAAAATCTTCATGTTTTTTATAAAGAAAACGGTCACGTATTTGTGTGGGTGTATATTTACGTGCATTATTTCATACATGTAGTTATCCTTACACAAAATAGAAAACAGTTTTGATCAGTATGGCTTTCCAAAACTCTTGAAATAGGAGTTTCAGATTTATGTAAGTTCTACAAATTCGTGGGGTTTTTCATCTAAAATTGATTTGGCTATTGCAGTTTGTTTGCATTTCCAGGTAATTTTAAAATCAACTCAAGGGTCAATAGAAATGCTTAAAAAAGGATTTTGACTGACATTTTGTCGAATTTATGGGTCAAATCACAAGGAGTAGACATCCTCATATTGCATCTTTCATATAACTAACCACTTATTTTTGATCTCCCTTAATTTTTCTCAGAATTGTTTTCTAGCTTCTTGTATAGAAGTCTTGGCCAATTTTCTTTACGTTTCCTCCTAAACTTTTATTTTCTGTATTCTTATAAATAAAAATTGGTAAGTTTACCTAATGTCTCTCAGTGTTTCTTTGTACATTGCTCAGTATTCCTAAACAATCATACAATCTACAAATAGCAAGAGTATCATTTCTTCTCCTTTAATTTTTCTATGTTTTACATCTTATTATTATCTCACTGCTCTGCTTAATGTCCAAACCACAAATTTGAATAGAAAAGGTAGAAAGAAGATATCCTTGATGCTTCTGTATCTTAGGGAGAAAGCATTAAATATTAAAGCATTAAGTATGATTTTAGTCATATTTTATTTCTCACATGTCCTTTATAACATTCAGAAAATTCTGTACTATCCCTTGTTTTCTGAATGTTTGTCATGGGTGAAGTTGAGTTTTGGCAAATCTTTCACTGCTTTTGTTAAACTAACTCACTGTTTGTTTGGTTTTTGCTCTGTTAAAGGGGAAGTACACTGAATAATATCAAAAACTGTAACTACACTTGCTTCCTTGTTATGCCCTCTTCCTTTTGGTAATTATATATTATACTCTTTTATAGTTCATGCTAAAATTTCACCAAGGAATTCTGTGCTCATGTTGATAAGAAATATTAATTTTATCAAATTAAATGTTTTGAAATGAGATATTTTGAGATACTCCTTTAGATGTGTAAAATAATGTTTAATATGTTGTATTTTTAATGTGTATTTAAAAATGCTGTTTTTTTCTGCTTGTAAATTCTCCTTTGACCCACAGACCACATAGGAGTCAGAGAATAAATCCTAAATAGCTGAGCATTTTCTAGTAAGTATTCTGTTACTGAATTTCAGTTTAGTCTCCTATGGCCAGAGGACCCACAGTGTGTGGTTTCGAACTTCGCTGTCTTCCTGGAGAAATGTAGAAAGGCCAGCACGTTTCCCAGTGCTCTCCACTGAAAGGCATTTCTCCTTGTGAAGTTTGTTGAGGCTTTATTTCAGGTTTTCTCAAATGAAATCTAGAGTAAACCTTTTAGGATACGTTCGTTAACCCCTACAGTATTCCTTTTTGCTAGTAGTACGGTAGTTACATTCTCAGGGTATTAAAATGATCTATTTACTCTGACTAAACCAGGATTCCATCATTTCCCAACCTAACTCAAGCTGTATTATCTTTGTTTTATTTTGGCTCTGTAGCAGACAATTTTTGGTAAACTCTCATAACCTGTATGCAACTCTATAATTGAGAAAGAATTCACCAGGCCTTTTGCAGTGGTTCCGTACAGTTCGCAGATGACAAGTGCAGTGTCATCAGATGCCAACCACGCCTTAATCGTGAGCTCTGGTGTCCTCAGCTTAGTCGATCAACTAATGCTCTTCCTGTGCCCCAGCTGCCTGCATTCCAGTGACAAAATTGTCCCTGAACAGAGGAAAGGACAGCGCAGTTTCTTGTTTTCCTTTTCTGTTGATCAGTCTTTCTCTGCTTGTTACCTGAAAACTTCCCTTTTATATAGTCACCCTCAACTTTTTTAGTCAACTGCCATGTACTTTCTTATCTTATCAAGAGCAGAAGTGAAAGTCAATTTCACTGGATTTTTTTGTTTTCAATTTCAGTATACCATATTGCATTTGTTACAACTTTCTTCAAAATCTGTACAAAAGATATTTTTATTACGAATTCTTATCTCCTGAACTCTTGCATAGAAATACTTCAAAGTTAAAAATGTAACTATTTTTCCAGTTTGAATTAAATCATATGCCTAGTTCATGAGTCTTAAGTTTTAACACTGTAATAAAGTTATATAAAGTAAATCTGTGCACTTTGTCAAGTCTAGCTCTCTGTAACTAAACTACAAATAGAGAATCTCTAAGAAACTTGGAATATGAGAAAGGATTCTACCCTTAGTTGGATCTTATTTGTATTACATTAAAATAAATTTTCTTCCCTATTTCCATTAAGCTTCCCCTGTGTTATGGCTTGTGTCTGTCCCGCCGAAGCCTCAAGTGGTCAGAGGTGGGGCTTTTCAGAGGCGGTGGATCTAAGGTGTGTGATGCTGGGATTAAGGGTGTGTGGTCACTAAGTTAGTCTAGTGATTGGCATGGCATGGACAATGGGAAGGCTCACCCCAGGTGTGGGTGACACCATCCAAGGGGCCAGGAAGCCTGAAAGGAATAAAAGAGAGAAGCAGGCTGCTGCTGCTGCTTCAGTGTTTTGCTGCTTGCTGCCTTCTACCTTCAATGGACTGTTTCTCCTCTGTGATGTCCCTCTGTCATGCCACCCTGCCTTAGAGCCAGCCAACTATGAGCTGAAGCCTCTACAAATTGAGCTAAAATAAACTGCCTTTAACTTGTGGGTGTTGGGTATTTTGTCTCAGCAATGAGAGAGTAACTAAGATACCCTGTTAGAAAATGTTGTAAGAAGCTGGATGTTTGTGTACATTATTTGTCACTGATATTATAACATTTCTCACAGTATAATAGAGACAAAATTAATCCTGAAATTTCCCTTCCAGCCCAGGACTTAATCTCAGCTTAATTTGACATGCTACAACATTCTCGGCAATACCTAAGGAAAAAATATATCCAAACAACTCAGAATACTGTCCAGCTGATTTATTTGTAAGATTTTCTTTTTGTTTCTGTGTCTGTTTCTTCCTTTAAATATCTTTTCCAACTAAGCAAACATATGAGAGAATTGGAAACAGAGTCTTACATAGTGAAGCACTCAAAACTTTTAAAGGAAGTACAACTTTGGTCAAAAGATAACTTTATTACTCTGACAGGAGCAAAAGAAAACTGAGAGTTTCTGCCTCTCAATGAGATGTGTCAGCAAGTGTAGAGACCTGACCTTCCAAAATCTCTGAGCAGGAGAGGTTATTATGCAAATTGATGTGTCCAGCTGTTGTTCTTTTCCATGGTGGATAAAATAGACGGAAATGGGCTCAAATTTTAGCATAGGGGACTTAGAATTGGCAACTCTGCAAATGGCCCTTTGCCTACTAGCTGGAGGAAAGTGACAACTGATTGCAGGAGAGTATCAAGGAATACTGATTTCAGTATTTATTGACGTTTTCTCCACCCCCATTCAGAATAAAGCCAGTAAATTCTAAATAGTTAGAACATTAGGCACAACTCACATGTAATACAGAACAATTCTGTTCAGTAAATAATACAGAGAAAAAGTTAAAGAGCTTTGAAAATTTACAAATATAATCTCACAAACAAAATGTCCTTTCTACCTTTGTGATTTGTCAAAAAATGTAATTTAATTCAATAATTCTGACTCCTACTTAAAGCAATAGCAATAGTGGAAGTTTTTAATTTAATGCAAAGGAATTTAGACTGTTCAGTAGCCTTACCTAAATTATGTCATTTGTTGTTTGGGTATTTTTGTCTCTAATTTACTGAACTGGGACCTGGGCTCCACGAAAACTGAGTTATTTCAGTTTTTCCTGAAACTTCTGATGCTGTTAGAGATGAGGTACATAGTTCTAAAGTTCCTGCGGAGAGCACCATTGGGGTTGACTGAAAAGTCAACCACTGCTTTTCATATCCTCAGACCTTTCTAGAAATACTTCCTGGGTACTGAGATTGGAAATACTAAGAAAATAAGACAATCACAAGTGCTTCTGGAAAGGTGAGACAATATCACAGTATCTGGGGTCAAAAGGAAACATCCATGTTACATCAGATTAAGAAGCAATTTAGTAAATGTTATTGATTATATAATGAGAAAGGCAGACGGTAGTCACATATGAGGGTGAAGAAAAATAGAAAAGGTGTGGAAATCAGTTAACACCATATGCAGTAATGACAGTTACACATTTCACCAAGAGAAAGACAGATCCTTTCTCCTGAAGACCCTTTCATAGGCTTAGATTCAGATTACTACCCCTGTGAGGCTCTCCAAATGCAGATTGCTAAAGATTCCCATTCTTCTAGAGCAAGCTCCCTTGTGTTCCATCCCCTTGTGCTCTTTTCCACAGTTGCATTCTTGGCATATTCCTGACTACTTACATGTGCATGTCCTGTCCACCTGAACATGTGAGATTTCTTAAATACTACTGGTCTTATTGTGGAAATAAGAAAGCTCAAATAAATGACATCAAAAAGCAGTGACACAAAAAAGAACTAATTCTGACAGATCATAACAGAAATGCTTATGAAAAATAGTTTAAAATAAGAGTAAAATGAATGACTATTAGTTCAATGAAGCCATGCAGAAGGCAGGGTATTTTGACCTGCATATATTCATGAAGAAATGTATGTATCTGAGATGAGGAAATAAAGAGATGGATTTTCCTACATATGTCTTATTTCTTTGAAATCCTTGGGCAACTTTCATGGTCAATACAGTAAGATGTAATTGTTATTTTAATAACTGATTGCAGATACTTTAACTTTGTATCACAGATTATTTGAAGTGAAAGTCATTTAATGTTGAGATTCTCTCTCTCTCTTTTTCTTAATATTCCTTCAGACTGGAACTTGGCCAAACAAACAGCCGTATCTTTGGAGATTTTACTAATATTTTTTCAGTAAAAAGTAAAACAACATTATTTTTTACTTAATATAATCATGTTACAGGCACAGTACTTGGTGACATATATTGGTTGTTTTTTGTCTAAACATTCATAAACACCTTACTAATTATTATACCTGAGAATAGACTTTCTCAGCATGACAAGACATGGCTGACACCAAACTTTACGTAGTAGAGTTAGAATTTGGCACCAGAATGTTTAATTAGTAGCTACTGATATTTTCACTATGCAACATTAGCTTCTGTCAATTCATGCATTCATAGAAATTTGCTAAGAGCTGACTCTGTGCCAGGCTGTGCTCTAGGAACCAGGAATACAACACTAAAAAGCAATTTAAAAACTGCTTCCACTTTGAGTTCCTTGATTTTATGTGCTACAGATTGCCCCCATCACGGAAAGCCATTCACTTCTTCATCCTTATCTTGCACGTATAACTTGCAAGGCTATTGTTTTCCATAGGTAAAATTCAGTGTCTATGACCTTCAATTCCTTCACACTCACGTCTCCCTCCTGCTTCAACCCAGCAGAAAGCTGATACTTTTGAAGACATACACAAATCCAAAAGTTCCCCATAGAGCAGATGATGCTTTTTTAGAGGAACCTAAGATTTCAATAGCAAATTTAATTATCTGAGGTCACATGTGAAATTAATTTCAATTACCAAAACTTTTGGTCAAGCGTAGTGTCTCCTAAAATGACGTGCTGACATCCTAAACTCTCATCACCCAAAATGTAATTTTATTTGGAAATAATGGTATTGAAGATATAATTAGTAGGATGAAGCTGGAGCCCGTTGACTGGTGTCCTCCTAAGAAGAGGAAAATGTTAGAACAAATATAAGTAGAGGAAAGACGGTGTGAAGAGACCCAGAAAAAATACTGTGCAGTAGTGCAGGTGGGTGCTAGAAGACAAGGAACACTCAGTATGTCAGGTGCCGAGACTAGAAGAGTTGAGAATGAATTTTAGCTAATATGTTTCACAGGGAGAATGGTCATGCTGATATCGTGATTTCAGACATCTACTTCAAGAACTGTGAGATAATGTATTTACATTATTTTCAGATAGTGAGATTTTAGTTAGTAGCTCTCAAAATCACCCAAAATTTTCTATCTCTTTATCACTTCCTTGGCCCTCTCTTCTGTTTCTCTCTTTGACCTCTTCCCTTCTCTGCTTCTCCCTCTGCTTTTTATTCTTTCCCCTTACTTCTTATTCACTTATTCAATTAATATGGTCTTAATGGCAATAATTATTATTTAAACAATTATTTGTCACCATTTCATTCAACATGGTTTATTTCCCATACTTGGCATCTTTTTAGCTGTTAACTTTCAGGAAGTACTGTTTGAGTTACTTCACAAAAGTTTCCCTTTTATAATGTTAAGGAGTGCCTATAAGATTCCAGAACTCTCCATCTGTGTCGTCACGAAGTGAACTGCCGGGAAGTCTTAGCGCGATACTGTAGTTCCTGTTTGAAGATGGGGAAGCATGTTTCATTAGTCCTCTGATGTATTTATGTTTGTGAACACAGGTACTCTCCTTCCTCAACAGAACTATTACACAACACTGATAATGATTAGCAAGTCCCAGACAAGTGAGCATGTGAATGCTTAGCAGTCCTAGGTAGACAGGGCACTTTTCCTCAGGATACAGTGTCACAACTAATCGTATCCTGCCTCTCACAAAAGCACTGAACCACTACCGAAAACAATTTCTCTACTCCAGATAGTACACTTTCCCTCTGGCTATGCAAATAACCCAGTGTGGAACAGTCTTGCCAAAAATAAGAAAGAAAAAAAATAAAAATAACCCTTTCTTGAGGAAATGGTATTTGAAGACATGGTTTTCTGCAAAGTAAAAGAACACTTGTCACTGGCTATTTTCTTCTCTAAACCTCTCAGCTTGCAAAGTTTTCCTGGTAATTTTGTCCATTTATGTCAAGAACAATAAGAAGAAAAGGCCATAAAACATTAGAAAGATGTCACACCCTTTTTTAGGGTGATAGAGTTCTGACTGCATAATACATTTTCAGAACAGGGGCAAATAGAATATATTTCTTAAACTGAATGTATTTTATTGCACAAACCATTGGGACGTGTTTTTACTGTCCTGGGTTTTCTAAGAGAGACAGATCCAAATCCAATATAGCCCTTTTCATCAAAGAGTTTTGAGTGTTATCAGGGCGGCAGACATGGATACAGATGACCACGTTCCATACACAAGGTGTACAAGGCAGGCTGGGTAGCAGTTTGATAAAACATACAAGCTCCAAAGTCACGTTATGTGGGTTCACATCCTAGCTCAGCCATTTGCCAATCTCTGATTCTGAGCAAGTTACTTAACCTTTTGAAACTTCAGTATTCTTGTGGGTAAATAGTTCTCCAAGTCATAGCGCTGCATTGAGAGCACTGCACGTGAATCGCATAAATCATTCACAAAGTTCTGAGCACGCTGGGGGCTGCAAGGCACGGTAAATTTTCCTTCGATGTGAGGAAAAAGGAAACTTGACAGAGAGACTGAATGAAAGTAACTAGCACAGTGGGAATACTGGTGTGGAATATTAACGATCTGGTTGCTATTCAATCTGGCTGTGCTGAGTAGCCTCACAAATCTGTTTAACGTTCACCACAGAGACCAACTAGTGACAATAACCAAGGAAGGGAGGAACTACAGGGTAAATAAAACAAAGGCTTAAAAAGCAGCGCTGACATTACCACCACCTGCCCTTACCCCTTCTCTTGAGCTATCAGCAGCTGCTCCAAGGGAACAGTGTCTGTGTCTTACATACCAATTACGTGGATGCTTTTCTGCAGGGAATTGCTATTTTTCTGTTGACAAGGCACATTGAACTGATCATTTGGCATTATATCATATTCAATTTACTGTATCATAACACTTTATTTGTTTTATATAAGGAATCGTGTGCCAGAGGGCTCTGATGGTGTTGAAAATGCATCATTGCAGTCACTCATCTCCGCCGCTAATAGTTTTGCTGCCAGCTTTTCAAACTTGAATTAATTTGGCAACTTAGCTCTCAAGTATAAGTAGAAAATCTGTTTTGCAATACAGGTAAATCCAGATGGAACCTGAAATGTAAGGTAAGAAAACCTGCATTTTTGGAGGTTGTGCTATCAGCTTTGTACCATATGTCATACCAGAGTTTTAAAAAGTAAATTTTGCAGGGGTGAGGTGGTGCACACCTGTAATCCTAGCACTCGAGAGGCTGAGGCAAGAGAATCGTGAGTTCAAGGTCAGCCTGGCCTACAAAGTGAGTTCAAGACCAGCCTGAACTGCATAGTGAGACCCTGTCTCAAAAAGATAATAAATAAATAGTAAACTTCTCTTAGAATAGTATTAGATTACAGAATAACTCGGAAGGCAGTTCAGAGAGTACCTATATCTTTACCAAACCCCTTATTTTTACTTTCTTAGGTCTAATATAGTTACTGAAACTAATGAACAAATTTGATACCTCATTATCAACTGCAGTCTAGGCTTCATTCCATTTTCTCTGCTCTCACACTAGGTCCTCTTTCTGTTAGGGCTGTCACGACGATATATCATATTTTGGGGATTCCTCTTGGTTATCACAGTTTCTGACTTTTATTGTTTTTATGACATTGACAGTTTGTAAGAGTACTGGCAGGGCATTGTATAAAATATCCTCAATCCTCTTTGCATGGCTAGACTACTATTTCAGAGTTCTGTGAAGAAGACCAGAGGTGCCGACCTCCATGTTTGTATCACATCATGTTGAGGGTGCTGGTTATCACTAAGACTGACATTAACCTTCCATCAGGATGAAATCCTATGGATCGTGTTTCTCCATTGTGTAGTTGCTCTTTTCTTCCACCTTTCCAAACTGTGCTGTTTGGAAGAAAGACACTGAAGAGGTGAGGATTTCTGCTGTACTTCCTTGAGGGCATAGTATCCACAGAAACTATTTGGAATTCTTTCACAATTAGATTTGCCTATTCTCTCCTAACCCTATTTATTTATTAATTAAAATATTTGTATCAGTATAAATTGACAGTTTTTTTTTGTATTTGGGTTACACATAAATGATGCATTATTTATTCTCTTGCTTAAATTACCCTAGATTTGGCCCTTGGAACTTTTTGTTGGCTCTAGTTTACCTTATACATACCACTGTTACTATGTGGGCTTTTGTTTTTAAGAAACTGTCACCTGCTGATAGTGCTGATTACTCATTTCTTTCTAACACTAAAAGATACTGTAGACCTCTCTTACCTGAGCCTCACACTCATCATTTCTCCACAAAGCACTTGTTCTTTTTATAGCAAAATGATGTTAGAAAGTAAGATCTGATTATTGGTTGTGGTCAGAGTTCCTGTAGTATCAATGCTTCTGATACCCAGTTTTTTAATAGTCATTCTTGCTCTGAATTTCTAGAATCCCATGAAGCTCAGACTACTCGTCACCTCACCCTGTAGTATCTTATCAACAGATAATCACAGTACACCTGGATGGAACCCTCCTTCCTTGCTTGCCCCCATTAGCAGTTATTCTGTGAACTATTCCTTCTCTGATCTTGCAATCATCTTTCTTAGCTAATTAGTTATTTTGAATCTTGCACAGAATCTGAGAGCTGATTTTAAATAAATGTTTGTTACACTGAATTGAATCTGATAATCTAATTCCCATTAAGTTGTCAAAAACCAATAATGGATTAAAGTGTCAAGACTCATACAAGGTAATTGAATTTTTAATAGAGAGTTTCTGACAACCCTACTGCCCTCCAAGAAAATGACAGAAAAGATGGAACAGTCCTGATTGGGAGATTGTAGGCCTGCAGTTAAGTCTCAACTTAGTGGGTCTTTACTGATAATTTGAAGACTTAAAGAAGGAAGGAAAGTATCATAAAGCGTAATTAAGATATGTGTTTTGTGAAATTTTTGTGGTCTGTGTGTGTGTGTGTTTGTGTGTGTGTGTGTGTGTGTGTGTGTGTGTGATGAGTAGGGATGTATATCACATCACATTTCACAAGGTGTAGGAGACTACTTTTTCCCACAATTTTATGTCAGGACTAAGAGGATGTAAGGAACCTTACTAATTTCCATGACAAATCCTACTTTGGCAGAACAAATAACATTTTTGTTTTCTTCTTCCATTCCATTGGAAATATTTCACTATTATTAAAATGTCAGTGGTATTCCCTATTGGTCAGCTGGGCAATGCCGTGGTCTGCTCTTATCAACATGGAAAAATAGGACTGATATGTGAGAGAGAGCACATTCTTTCTTTTCCTTTTGGGCTTATTGTCTGTGTTAAGGGATATTCCCATCCATGTGGACAGCCAGGTAAGTAACAAGACAATTAAACTTCCAAGTTTTATTTTATTTAAAAGGGGAGCTCTATCATTTTTTTACTTTTAGCTGTAGCCCAGAAATATCACTGAACTCATATTTTGTTTTGTAAAATCAGACTTATGGCAGTATATTCCTTATAAGGTTGTGGGATAGTTAAGAATATTTACTCTCGTATGTATTCAATAGATACTGTCAGCAAGTAAGTCTGTGCTTTGCAAACTGTAGATGACAACTACTGAGTGGATGATCAAATCAATTTAATGGCTATCTGCAACACTAAAATAATTAAATAGCCGAACAGCATGACAAAGTAGATGTGAGTAGAGTAAATTTGCTACCTGAAATTTTTGCTGTGTATGTGTGTGTGCAATATTACTTTAAATAAAATACATTTGTTTACTGAAGTTTATGATCAGAAACCAAGGCCCCATGACTTGAAATGTCATGTAGCTATTTCCTTTCCAATAGCCAAATTCCCTATACTTTGATCCTATTTTTGTCTCTTTCAGGCAACCATCCTTCAACTCTCTGTCTGAGTTGAATCTTTTATCATGTAAGGTATTTCAAGATTCTACCTGAAGGAGCTATCATTTATATATATATTCTTGTGACGCTCTGATTGATAGATATGTCCCTTTTTAGACTACAGACACACTGACAGTGGTGACACGTCCGTTTTGCTTACTCTTGCATTTCTGCATCTATCTTGGTGCCTGGCACACAACATATGGTCATTAAACAGAATGAAATGGAAAAGGAAAAAAGGAAGGATGGAGGAAAGCAAGGATGAAAGGAAGATAGGAAGGAAGAAAGGAAGGAAGGAAGGAGAGAAGGAAGGCAGGAAGGTAGGAAGGAGAGAAGGAAGGCAGGAAGGCAGGAAGGCAGGAAGGAAGGAAGGAGAGAAGGAAGGAAGGAAGGAACTAACGAAGGAAGGAAGGAAGGAGAGAAGGAAGGTAGGAAGGAAGGATTGGTCCTTCATTTCCTCTAGCACCATCTCATGTACAGTATTTATGTAGCTATTAACTTTTATAAATGTTTTGGCTTACAGTTTTTCAGGGTCATCTGCTTCGCTGCATTATTTAGGGAACTTCATTCCCCTTGTCAGAATTTCAGCGCTATTACTCCGGTTGATCTCTTACCAAAGCCCCACTGCTTTTCTTCCCACTCCAACCCAATTAATTTTCTCCCTAAGTGATTTTTTACTAAAATAGAAATCAGATCTGGCCACCTCTCAGTTTAATATCTTTGAACAGCATCTACTTGTTCTCAGGAAGAAGTTTAAACCCCTTGTTGTGTAGGAGGTAGGGACATTTGCAGTGATGCATGATGCTGTTGTGCACAATTTTAACATAATTTTCTTATACACCACTTTGATATTTTATTCCAAGCTAAGTTTTCCTGATCCACAATCAATTTATTCACTTCAACAGAAACTCAGTCAGGCATAGTGATTGCTTAGTATATCTGGGTTTACATTTCCGTCACATAAAGGACGATAACACTTTTAATTTTCATTTATTTATTCATTCCTTCATGTTTTCAATTTATTTTCACTCCCTTTCCCAGGAGTTGAATGTGACATTTGGTAGAATGAGCAAGGATAAGAATGATGCCTTATACAATTTCTACCACCACAGTTTAGAGAGAGTTTCTAATTCTTGGTCTCTATCTGCTGCGGATCCACATGGCCTTCTAATTATGGATGTGACATTTGATTCCCAGCTGGAGGTGACCACATCCAATTGAGATGATGTAAATAGTCCAAAATGCTAATTAAGCTCCACTGCTGTAGCGAGTGGCGAGGACAAACTTGTACTCTTCTGGTCTCTGGAGGCAATCATCTACTTCTCATCCTCCTGAATAACGAGCTCTGCATTTCACACTAACATTCTAGCATAGCTCCCGGGTAATTTTATTCTGTATAGCTTCTTTCTCTCTTTTTCCCTCCATTTCCCCTTAAATATGATGGCTCTTTTGAAACTCAAGGGAATGACTATATGTCATACCTTGTAGGAACTCAAGTCCACTAATGACATCTGACGCTTCCTAAAAATATTCACCAGGCATTTGACAACCAAGACCAGGCATGATGTTGGTATTCTTTCAAATTTCCTAAAAATTCAAGGCCTCAAGGAGAAATCTATTCTATAAATCTCTTGCATTTCTCAGCACTTGCTGAATCTTCTAGAACATTTCTAACCATAGGTCTTATTCAAAGCTCACAGCTGTTGTATTATCCAGAATGAAAAGAAAAATTGAAATATGCTCAGTTACATCCTTTATTTCACCTTTGGATTGTGACTTGAATTTATAAATCACATATTTATTTTCATTCATTTCATTTGAATGCTTTCCTCCAGCATTAATAGTAATTCAAAAACTTCCACAGGAACTTTGGTAGTTGGAATTTGGATATAATGTGGCTTATTTTGCCAGGTACTGTTCATAGCAATTTATTATTTCATTTAATATCACGACAAACTTCTAAATGAGATAGATTTGCTCCTTTAAATTTTTCTAGTGAAGGACAAATATGAAAAAGAAGGAATCTGAGTAAGGTTGCACAGCACATGTGGAAACCAAAATTCTAATTCTGGGTTTCTCTCTTTGTTTCTTTGTTTGTTTGTTTGTTTCTTTCTTTCTTTCTTTTTTTCTTTCTTTCTTTCTTTCTTGCCTTCTTTCTTTAACTTTCTTTCTTTTGTGCTGTATTCTTCTTTTAATTCCAGATATTTTCCCACTTCTTTGTCCCTTTTTCCTTTCCAGTACAGTACGCTGTATACATTTTGAGGGTACATTAGGGAGAAATAAATCAGAGAGTAAAAAGGTTGCTTTAGTGAAGCACATCATTACCTATCATTCTACATAGGTAAACTTGGTCATGAAAACAACAAAAATCTGCTTATATAAAATTTCCAAATATAATTTGAATGTGTAGTATAAGTTATTAGTTATAGTCTTCCTATTGTATACTGGAGATATATATATGTATATACATATATATATGTGTGTGTGTGTGTGTGTGTGTGGTGTGTGTATCTTGTTATCCTTTGTCCATTATTTCTCTATTTTGTTCTTTTCCTGTTCCTGCCCTGGCAAAACATTGTTTTATTTTGTCCTATCTTATATAAATTTGACTGGTCTTTCTTTTGGTCTTTGTTTTCTTCTTTGTTGTTTTCTTTCTTTTCTTGGATGTATAAATGAGATAATGCGTTATTTTTATATTTGTGTCTGGCATATTTCATTTAGTCTAATGTCATCCAGGTCTGTTTATGTGTGGCAACTGGCAGGATGTCTTCCTTTGGTAAGATTTTAACATCTATACCTATATCACACATGTAAATATAATCATATATACTACATAAAAAGCATTTAATCATGCATAAAATATGTTATATACTGTACATTTTGATGTATGTCAGCACACATCATTTTTAAAATATTAAATATAATATATGATATAACAAGTATATGATTCAGTGTATATGAACAGATACCAAGGTTGTCTTCATGTCTTGATCAATGTGAGAAGTGTTGCAGTGAGTATTGGGGCAAAGCTATCTTTATAGGGGGCTGGGGATTTAGCTCAGCGGCAAAAGCGCCTGCCTGGCAAGCGCAAGGTCATGAGTTCGGTTCCCGGTACCGGAGAAAAACCAAAAAAAACAAAAAAAAAAAAAAAAAAAGATATCTTTATAAAGTGGAGATTTCTTTACTTGGATTTGGACCCAGAAAAGAGGAATTTGCTGTTCATCCAGGAGTGTAAATTTTAATTTGCTTGGAAACATCCCTACTGCCTTCTATAATGGCTGCACCAATCAACATTCCCATGACCATGCCAACACCTCAGCTTACTGCTTTTTAGTTCATATTTTTGAAAATAGCCATCTGAGAAGGTATGAGATAATATCTCATAATAGTCTTAATTTGTATTTCCCTAATGGTTAGTGACACTGAGCATTTTTATATCTCTCTAAGCTATTTTACACTTTCTTTACTGAAATTCTGTTTAGGTCCTTTACTTATTTTCAGATCATATCCCTGAGATTCCTATGTCTTACGTCCTTGGTATCATTTATTATGTTATCCAATATCTTCGTGATTAATATCTCTATATTTAGATCTCAGTTTCAAATCTCCAGGTCGAATATTCTTTCTGTGGTTTTTTTCGTTGTACCGATCAACTCTTCACTACAATACCTGCTTTGAAAAACAAACAGATTTCCTTCTTTATCACTTATCTCCTCCCTTTTGGTCTGAATGTGCACCCTCCTTTTATGTGATCTTTCTGCTGACATTTTAAGTCTGGATATATTGTGATTGTTCCTTTAACTACTATGCTTCTACCAAATCATGAACTGAGTCAAAATGAGTCATATCTTTGTGATATGTGTACTGCAATGCCAAACACAGTACCTGACACATAAAAAATGTGTTTAGATGGATATGCTGAATGAATCACTGGTAAATTTTAAAAGTTTGAAAGATGAAGATACTCTGCAGCACTTACTTAGAAATAACAGGGACTGTGAAAACGGGACACATGACATGTTTAAATATCCCTTTCAATACTAATAGAAAATCTTGTTTTTTGGTATATGAGTCACTGTGTTCAAAGACCAGTTCTCTTGAGACCAGATATCTCGCCAAGATATCCATCTTGAGCTCTCAGCTCTGAGTAGAGCATCTAAAATAGTAAGTATTCCCAAAGGTGTCTATCATTCAATAATTTTGAGGTTACTAAAAGATGGAGAGAACATTTTCTTTCTCATAGCTTGCAAGGAGTTTTTAGATCTTTCTAGAGTCAATCTTTATAATCATAACAATGGAACGAGTATTGCAGGTGATATTTAAGAATACTTGTGTGTTTGGATATAAGCAATAGCTATGGAAATAATTATATGGACAGCAGCCTGTTAGACCTGAAACACGGTAGCCCCTCCCCACCCGACATCCTGGCCCACAATTAGTTACAGCACACGGAGGAAAAGCAAAGAAATTTGTGGTCCAACACTCATGAGATGTCGGGGCATTTCCCAAGCACTCTACCCTCCAGAAATGTCACTGCTGAGTGGGTAAAAGTGGAAATGTGAATTTTGCCTACTAGAGCCAACGTTCACGTTGTCTGGCCAATTGGTGAATTTTTAGTGCTACCCACAGCAAATGCTCAAGGCTCTACGAAATGCCAGAACCTGCTAGCAGCCCATTCAGAGAAAGCAAATTTGTCCCGTTCTCTATATTCCCTAGAACCATTACCTATTAAAGGTCAGTAGTTTGTTTATTAAGGAAAAAGAAACCAGGAATCCAAATAAAATATTTGCAGAATGTCAGAAACACAAAATCCTGAACTAATTACTTAAAAATAACTGCTTGGAATTTAACCAAGAACCAATTTGTTAGCATTCAGCCCCATCACTTTTGCCTAAAGAAGGGAAAAAAAAAAACATATCAAAAAGAATGGAAATTTTCTGGGATTGAATAAAGGAATGGCATTTTCAGTGTAAAACCATGTAATTTGCAGCATATTTTACGTGCAATTATCAAATGTAGATATGCTGTTCAGCTTAGTAATTGCATTTTTGAATTCAGAAATACTGAAGGCATTTAAGAGCCGCAATAATGAAAAATGGTTTCCAAGTGCTAATAGGTAATGAGAGGGCAATTTAAGAAAGAGGAATTCTACCAGATTCTTCAGACAGACACACAGCATATGTTTGAAGATACTGTCCTCTTTAACTTTTACTTTGCCACTCCCCACCTTATATTTTCCTTAACTCTTAGACTCATTTGATTTTCAAACAAAATAGTCAATTCCTGAATAATCAGTAGTTGTACCCATGCAGGTGCTTTGCAAACTTTCATTGTTTTAAATCAAAGTTTCACATAGTGTTGACTTTTGGTGTTCTCTTCTTTGGAGGTGGGGTAGCTGCAAGGAATCTTCTCTAAACAAGTCTAGCTGGGGCTGGGGATTTAGCTCAGCGGCAAAAGCGCCTGCCTGGCAAGCGCAAGGTCGTGAGTTCGGTTCCCGGTACCAGAGAAAAAAACCAAAAAAAAACAAAAAACCAAAAAAACAAGTCTAGCTAAAACACAAGGTCTCCTCACCACCATGGGTCATACTTGATTGTACAGAGGTACAGATTGTCAGCCTGTCCTCAAGCTGAAGGGCAAGCAAAGAAATCTCGGTGAGGCAACTGATTTTTACTCCATTGCCTGATACCTAACACTCCTCCCAACCCCCTGCAAAATTTCACCTTATGCCTCATATTATGGCACTTCTTTCCCTGATTCTTCTTTGTTTGTTTCTATTTTTGGTCCCAGAGAGTCTTCAGTTCTAGCCAGTGAATCTTTAAACCAGTTAAGAGTCATTATTGTATATATATTGTATATGATTCTTTTTTTCAATGATACTAGTCCACTTCCAAATGTTTAATAAGCCTGTTTTCAAGATGTAGTGCATAGCCAGGAATAATGAGAATTGTTATGTATTATAATCTGGGTATTAATGACCATCTGGGAAAGCTGATAGCCCAAGGAAATATCCTATGGTGACTTTTTGATTTCTATTACAGCTCATTTGTTTTATTTTAATTAGGTAAGAAAAGAAAGGAAGTCTTTTCCCCTACTGTGGCTGTCTGAAGGAATAATGGTGCCCTAGGCAACAGGTATGGCTTTTTAAATAAATTGGCAACAAAAATAGGATTCAGTTTCTTAGAACTGATTAACACTTGGGGAAGGAAGATTTTGAAAGTAACATTCAAAACTTCCCTGTGGAGTCTACACACACACACACACACACACACACACACACACACACACACACATCAGGTAGCCTGTGTCGTTTATAAAATACTTGTAAAACTATTTTTGAATATATTTTAAGTTGTTATGAAGAATCATCCACAGAATGTGAGATGTTTCTAGAATAAAGTAGTGTGCTTTTTGACACAATGTTATGCAAGTGTTTTTGATTACCATATCAAAAGTGCAGTCTGTCTGACAATAACCAAAGATTTTTTTTGCAGTGATAAGTAGATTACATGCATCTAATAGTGAATGATTACAAAAGTGTACAGATTTTCAGTGCTGTTATTTGCTTGGCTAATTTTTAATAAATAAAGGCTGAAAATTCCTGAGTCTCAAAATTTATTTATTTCATTTTAAAACACAAAATACAAAGCAAGGTTCTCTCCTCCATAAAACGTCAGCTGGAAATTAGAAATGAATAAATTGTTTATTAATGGGACTAGAGAAATATTCTTCCTTGGTTATCGTAGCAAAGGGAGGTCATGAACATAATAAAACAGGACAAAGAATATCAGTAAGAAGCCACTAAGCCGAATACTTTGTACAAAAGATATAGAAAAACTAAGGAGACACTAAAAACAAGACACTAAATATAAAAGAAGGATGATAGGATATCATTCCACAAATATACAGCTGGTAAGAACAAAAAATAAAATATCCTTTCACTGGAAAACTCCCTGATTTTATATTTTAAACGATTGTGAAAATGTGTATTCAAGTTTTTTACAGAGCTTTTCAAATGAATATTTTATAAACGTTACCTTATGAATCTTTTCTTCCTTTGTAGACTATAATTACTTCTGTTTCACATTTGAAAAAAACATGTTTATGGTCTATTTTGATGCAGAACTCTGCTGTTATTCAATGAACATGAATTTGTGAATAAAGCTAGGTCCACCTGGCTCCATTTGCCAAAACATGGACAAGATGTTATTTGGCTAGCAAATTATAAAAGCAGATCCAAATGCTTTGTGTAGTTTTATGCATGTGAAATGATAGATGAGGAGAGTGAGCAGTATATCTCTCATGCTGCCCCCATTTCTGAATTATACACTGTAATGTGAGCTTAACAGATGTGGGTTATACCATATATTGAAAAAAATATAGAAAACACTTTTACAAAACAATTGGTATGTTAGAAAGCCAGTGAGTATTATTTAAAGCTATGTATAAATGAAAACATTAGTGCTTTTGAAGTAATAATACATGTTTCAGAACTTTCAGACATTTTATACAAATTTTATTTTTGTTCTCATTGAGCAAAACAATTTTAAAAATCCCATTTAAAATATATTTTGTGTCAGTGGCACAGTCTTATGGCTATCATCATGAGTAACAAAATGTATTCATGTCAGATGAGTATTATTCTTGAGAACAATTAAAATTTCTTTCATGCCAAGTCTGGAATATGGCTTGGAAAAATTGTAGTCTATAAATATAGAGAAGAGCTGGTATCTGACACAAGGAGAGTGGAAAGCCGTGAAGATATTCTCCTAGCAGGAAAAGATACATACAAAGTTACTTACTGTCACATCATCTACATTTCAAAATCTTGGAATCAGTCTAATGAACCACATGTCAGGGAGTCAATGACTGAACAGTTTATATGATGTAGATGCAGTTGTAAAGTGAATGAACAAGGTGTCTATGGACTGACATGGATTTATTTCCAGGGTTAAAATGTTAAGTGGAAAAAATGAAAACAATGAAAAAATTCTACACTACGTCCCTTGTTTTGTATGATAGTAAATGATGCAAAGCACCTGCTCTCTTCTCTAAAAATAAGCCAGAAAATTAGAAAATGTAAATAGGACTGTACGATTCCTATTCAAGCACCAGTACAGGGAGGGAATGCCAGCACAATAAAAGATAACAAAGGAATGAAGCTTCTCTGAATGTACATTTCCAATGTGATGTTTAGAAACATGTTAATACTGCATTTTCTCAAAATAAATATTTAAGTCAAGAGACAATATACAGGAATAAAATTCATGTACGAACAGTAAAAAAAAATTTTCTGTGTTCCAAATGAATTGCACAAACTATTTCAAAAGGTTAAAGAAAAAGTGAACGAACCTAATTAACTGTAGACAACAGTATTTCCACTATGCAGTTTAAGTGAATTCAAACCTGAACACAACCATTTTATTGTAGTTAATAACCTGTTTTTCTCATATGTATAAATCATCAACTCTGAAACTATGTGCATTCTAGAACTGAGCAAATATATGCATATAGTGTGGGTAATTTGAGCTTGATTTCTTGGTGTTATTGAACAGGTGTTATCTGTCTTCCCTTGCTATCCAAGATTTTTCTATCCAGAACAAAGAAATGAGCAGAATACACAGGAATAGTAAGAAAAAAAGAGTTTTACTAAGGTTAAAGTACACTCTGCAGAATGGGACTGGGCTGATGGGGAAGCTGAAGAGCAAGCATGACTCAGAGCAATCCCTCCTTTTTGTTTTGGTATATTTGCTGGGATCTTCTATGGATCTTGGGACTTAAGCGGTATCTAACAGGACATTTTCCAATTAATTACAATCTCCATCTTCACAATGTGAAAGAGATGTTTTTATGCTATATGAACTAGCAGATGGATATAGCTCATGCAGGAGATCACAGCTGCAATGCTGATGATATTCAAATGACCAGGAGTTCCTCAGATACTCTAAAGCACTTAGAGTGCATGTTCCTTGAGCTTATGTCAGATTCAAGAACATGTGATTAGAGAAAGAGCATATCTTTCAAATTCATGTTGGATATCGAAGATGTATCATTAGTGAGGATGCTCTTGCAGTCTCTAAGAGCTAGAAGACATTCTGCCTGCTATAAGCCTAAGGTTACAATATTTCCCATACTGTCAATCTCCTGCCTCATAACTTTGAAATGAAATAGATAAATAAAATTAAAAAGATATGTCCATATTTATATGTTTCTATACATGTATCACATGGCTCTTATCATTAAGAAGACTTAGAAACAATGAAATGTGGATATCAAAGAGTTTGTCTGATACCCACATGTTATTTTTAAAAAAGAAATAATGTTCTTTGAAGAAAAGTTATTTTCAAACAATAGAGTAAAGCAAATGCAATCTAACACTGGAATATTTTGTGGTCTCAGAAAATGAGAAAACCTAAAACTTCATGCAGAAATGAAAGGAAATTAGTCACTTCCCCATCACTGAAACAAATATATGACACCTACTACTGAAGGAAGTTAGTTTTCCCCATGGATTCAGAGGGTTCAGTCAGTAGTTGGTTTCTTCCAAGGCAGAAATGGCATCATGGAAGGGCATATCAGAGAAAAGCTGCTGAACCTGTGGAAGCCAAGGATGAAAGTGAAGGAAGAGACAAAAATACCCCTTCCAGGTCATGCCACCAGTGGCCCACTTCTTCCCACAGGACCCCACATTCCAAATGCATATTCAGCTATGACCTCATCATTGGAAGCAAACAACTGACACGTATAATGTCCCCAAAATCAGCCTCCAAAGCCCCAACTCTGAACACATGCAACTTTTGAGGACTATGGTAGATCTTAACCATAACAATTTGCCCCAGACCCCCAAAAGGCTCAAGTTCACTTCGCTGTGCAAAATGCATTTATTCTATCTCTATTTGTTGCCCAAGTCTTAGCAGTTATAGCATTGCTGCTGTAGTCCAATGTCTTCTCTGAAATAAAAGCAAACCTAGATGTAGGACACAAAGCAAGACAGACAGACAGAAGGAAAGAAGGAAAGAAAGAAAAAAGAAAGAAAGAAAGAAAGAAAGAAAGAAAGAAAGAAAGAAAGAAAGAAAGAAAGAAGAAAGAAAGAAAGAGAAAGAGAGAAAATGACAGAAATAAAATTAAATCTGTATCTCTGTGTTCAGTACCTGGAGGAGGTTGAAATATGAGCTCCAACCTGCTTTGGCAGCCGCGTCCTTGTGGCCTTACTGGTTGAAATCTTCATGGTCTTTCTTATGCTTCTTTGATTCTTGCCTGCAGCTTTCCTCAGAAAATGATTCACATTTCTGGAACAACCAACTTCCTGGGGTCTCCACTGTACCTTTGATTTCATTTTCACAGCCTTATACTTTGCAGTTTTAGAGACTCCTGGCTAGGACTGTGATTCTATAATATATTTCTGTCTGGCCTCTCAAGTCACCTTCTGAAATCTGGTTAGAAGCCTCTGTTATTCATAACTCTTCCGTTTTGTATGCCCGAAAATCCCACACCATGTGAATGATACCAAGATCTGCCACCAGCTAAAGTAGTAGCCAGGCCCCTGTGGACCTGTGTGCAGAAGCAGCTGAGTACCTTGATGGCTAAAGCTTGGAAACATTTCCATAGGTGACTCTGAGTAAGTAGGGTGCCCTGAAGCATGTTCTTCATAGTAAAGTCTTTCAAATGAGTTTAAGCTTTTAGATCCTTGATTCTGTGATGGGTGTTATGCATCTGGCCAATTCCTGAGATACTTTCAAGCCATTTTTTTTCTACTCTTTCAGTGTAAGTTACTTAACTTTTTTCAATGGCGCTAATCTTTTCAAGGTTAGATATTTTAAGATCTAGCCTTGGTCCTCAATATACCCAGTTCCTTTCTGGAGGAGTTGTAAAATATTCACATCCTTGAGCTCTGATTTTTGCTCAGGATTCTCACTGAAGAGCTGTCTAAAAGCAGTCAGAAGCCCACATTTCATAGCCTGAATATAGGACTGCCTTGAAATTTTCTCTGCAAGATCAATTATTTTGTTGCCTTTAAATGAAGCCATTCACAAAGTTTTAGGACATAAGCAAACTGTATACAAATTCTTTGCCAGAATGTAATATGGACAGCCACTAATTCAATTTCCATAGCAACTTCATGTGAAATTTCATGAGTCTGAACTTTATTATCCACATTCTTATGAGCATTCTAATCCTCTGATGTCTTTCACCAGTCTTTGCTCACAGTATTGTATTGTAGTCTGACATCTTCAAACTTACAACCCTCCCCCTTGCAGACCAGTTCCAGAGGCTTCTAAAACACATACTCAGGACTAGTTACTGCAACAACTTTAATTCTGTTGTACCAGTTCTCTGTATTGGTCACTTAGCTACTGCTGGCACAAAAATAACAATATCTGCAACTTAATGGAGGAGAGGTTTCCTTTGACTTAGGGTATCAGAGTGTTCAGTCCTGGAGAAAGGCATGCGGGAGGAGCGCTGCTCAACCCAAGTCAACCAGGAAGCAGTGAGAAGAAAGAGGAGCGATGGAGAAAATACATCCTTCTACATCATGGCCTCCATGACCCATTTCTTCTAACCAAGTTCCATTTCCCAAAAGCATATTCAGCTGTGGATTCATCAACCAAAATGAGTGTAGAATCCCAACACTTTCCAGAAATGCCTCCTCTAAACACATGAGACTGTGGCGTAGGCTTTGGATACAACCCATAACTGAAATAGAGATGAACATGAGGAGGCATCCAATGCCCAATTCCAGAAAGATTTGTGTAAGAAAATAGATGATCAGATTCCTGGAATCCAACACATATTCTAGTGGATCAGCTTAACATAATCTATAATGGAACTATTGTCCATGAGTCCAGACAAACAAAAACGTGGGTAATGACATAGAAAATAAGTATTAGAATAAAAGTAACTTTCCCATGGCAAAGAGTTATTATAGAGAAAAAGAAACAAGATATAACAACAGATCCTGCCCTAGAAAACAAGGCCATTACTGCGTTAGTTAAAGAAATAAAGTCTGAAATTTGCTAGTAGTGTTGTGTCATTGGTGATTTCTGTCTTCAATAATTATCTAAGACTGTGTAACATTACACTGCATCTTAATGAAATTTACGAGGAAATTCTTAGACTGTTTTTATAATTTTTTGAGGGTGGAAGTATTTCAGGCAGGCGCTTATGCCACTGAGCTATATCCCCAGCCCTGGAAGTATTTCAAATGAAAAATCCAAAAATAATTATTAAAAACTGCAAATGAGCAACTAGCTCCAAGACATGAGAAAAGACCCTGGACTTTGTACTTTCTGAAGCAGAATGAATGCTGGGATAGCACAGCCACAAAAGGCTAATTTGCAGTTTGGTCATCTCCAAGGTGCTAATCCTGAGCATACCATGTTTGATTATGAGGAAAAATTCCAAAACATAACCACTGCAACTTTATATTTTAAAGAACCATCTTTCATGTCAGGATTGGATAAAAATTTCTGCCATATCTATTTCTTGAAATCATTTCAAATCAAAGGATAATGATATGTTAGTGCCAAAATGATCTACACTAAATGCAATAATATACACTAATAAATAGGGTCTGGGATTTTTATTCATTACATGAACATTTTTTAATATTTAGAGCACATATTCCTGTTCATTCATTGACAATCACTAGAAAGGGCAGACTAAGAGAATTTGGAGCAGAGTTAAAATAAGCCTGAGATTTGAAAGCTAGTATTTCAGATCTAAGTGACTGTATTTTAAGCTGTGAAAAAAGTGACAGAATTCAAGAAGGATATCAGATATCTGAAGGTATACATAGCAGACCAAACATAAGCAAGAAGAAACTAAAGAAATTCATATAAAGAAGCCAGGTAAGCAATTAGCGTTCTCAAGTGGAGATTAGCAATATGGGGATAAGGAAGTACACAACTGATTCATTTGGAGTACAGCAGAAAAATATTACAGCTTCTCGTTCATTTGGTATAACATTTTATTTTATTTTATTTTTGGTACAGCATTTTAAATTTTCCTTTTAAGAATGTTTCATGATGGATATTATATGTAAAACTAAATGTAACTTATAAATGGAGATATGGGGAAGCAGGAAGGAGAGAAAGGTAAGAGATAAAAAGAGAAATACATGTATCATATACCTGTACCAAATTCCCACAAGGAACATAACCATGACGTATGGCAAACATGTGCTAGTAAAAACTGGGGTGGGGGGAAAAGAGGAAAAAAAAGAAAGAAGGGAAAAATATCTATATACACAAGATAGCTAAGTGATAGGTTTATGAAACAGACAATTAATGCCTAGTTGTTTGATCCATATTGCCTGCCTATATTTGGTCATCTGAACAACTACTTTGAAGGTAACCATGTGCAACATAACAACCAGCGTTAATGTCCTTTAAAATTCTGTATCAGTTTATTATTTTTAATTCCCTTTAAAATAAACGAATATATTGGGGGCTGGGGATTTAGCTCAGCGGCAAAGCGCCTGCCTGGCAAGCGCAAGCTCGTGAGTTCAGTTCCCGGTACCGGAGAAAAAACAAAAAAAAAAACAAAAAAAACCAAAAAAAACCAACCAAACAAACAAAAAAAACGAATATAAATGTATGGATTTTACCAAATTTCTTGTACTGGTAAAAAAAATGATTTAAAAAAGAAGTGCCAGTAATTTTAAGAGCACTGTATTTCTTGTCCTACTTCTATCTGCCAAAATATAATTATTAGTGTTTGGGTTTCTATCCATGTAGATTATATTTGAATTTAAAAAAAGGATAAGTATTCGGCATCATCTGGTTAGAAGGTTGCCAAAACAGATAAATGGATCTCCTTGCATGATAGTGACTCCTTAGGTAAACTTATCTGCCTCAGTTTGCTTGTCAGGTCTGTTTCTGATTAACTGTATAGAAATATATACATTGCTTCAGAGTTTCAGCAATAAATAGCAGCCCTGCTAAATCGACTTAGGACCTTTACCTCTGCCAGAGCATCATGTTTTCTGCTGGTTGAGAGGAGCACTGAGCACACAGGTGACAGTCCTGCAAGCAAGTGGGTCATACAGTGAGTAGAAAACCTTGTTCCTTGATAAGGCAGGGTCAGAGCAACCAAGCTGACTACAGAAAATACCTCTTTCATTGCAGAAGATATAGGAAATACATCTACATAGCCTCCACTGAGATGAAATTGCATTCTAAAGTGGCAACCTGGATAGCTGCCGGTAAAGAATGGCTTATTCAAAAGATCATTCAGGTTCAGCGACCTCTGTGTCTACAACATTAATCTCTACCTCTAATGCCATCTCTGCTTCACAGAAATGGATACAATACAAGAACATACCTCTATACCCCAACAAGATTTAGCATTCAAAGACAGTGTCTTTTACCCTTGCTTTTGACCCATTTATTCACTGAAAATAATTTAAGAGATTGTACTTGTATCATCAGAATTACTTTTTGAGGGGAGAGGTCCTCTGAAGATTAAGAGGGAGCTTCAAGGCAAGGCTGAAAATGTCCTCTCCCGTTAGTGTGGACACTTAGACCTGAGGAGGTAGCCCCATATGTTACTCAAGTGTCCATAGAGTTGTGCAAAAGTTAGAGAGAAAATGAAGAAAGCTCTTCCTGGTTGAGCAAATGATTTCAATAGTTACTGAACCAGGGATAGCCCAGCTCCATTCTAGTAAGCATTTTCCTCCCAAAATTACTTTCCAAAATGGAATGGATCAGCTGGTAGTATCCTTACTCTCTCCATCTACATGCTGCTTGAAGTCAGGAAGAGCCCCTAAAGAACACATGCCAGTGATCTTCCCACAGGAAAGATGTAAACAGAAAGTTTGCCAAGTTGATGCTGCAAAACTGAGATCTAGCTGAGATACCACTGCCATAGCTGTGGACATCACAGGTGGTGTAAAGCCCCCAAAGATCCCACCAGTGTGCCCTGCGAGACATCACTGTATTTTTAAGAAACTTCAACCAGATCCTCACACTTTACAAGTCATAATTCATATGGTTACCCCAACCTCTCCCTTAAATTCAGTATTTTTAGTCTTGAGACAAATAGCATTTTTAAAGTTTTTCTCTTTATTAGTACATGTCTGCAACAGATGATGACTGCATTTATCATGGGGGATCGGTACATGAACATAGCACATTTTAATTCTTTTCACAGCCACCCATCTATCCATTGATCCACTTCCCATTTGCAGAAGACGTCCTCATAAATCGAGGATGTGGCCACCACAGTGGAATTCCTTCAGTTTCTGGCTGGAGGCATAGTGACTAGATAGCTTCCTGTCTTCACTACCACTCTAGGTCTACATCACTGCTCTTGTAATTTCTCCCGGTTTCTCTACCATATCTGCTCAAGCAGCGCTCCTCCTGTGAATTCAAAGCACAATCCTTTCTCATACAAAGGTATCTGACGCTTGACGCCAAGACTTTTAAATGCTTAAACTACCTGGAATTGGGAAACACTAGTTATATGCTGATTTTGTTGATGTGCGACATTGAAGATTAAACCCAGGCTCTTAGTACTGAGTTACATCCCTAGCCCTTTCTATTTTTTATTTTCAGACAAGTTCTCATTAAATTACTAAGTTGCCCAGGCTGGGCTTGAACTTAAAGTTCTTCTGCTTCTGCCTCCCATTGTGCTGAAAAATGGGCAAGTGCTACTGCTCTGAGCTAGAAGTTGAGGTTTCGTTATTTTTCAGAAAGAAAATGCATAAATATGGAAAAGAAAGAGAAGGAAGTAACATGTTTGTGAATCAAATCTGTTGATCTCAGTTACTTTAGACATCTATGCCTCCCTTTAGTAATGTGGCTAGGTGTTAATAATAAGTAAGTCAGACATTTTTATGAAGTGTAGTGTACCTAATAAATTCCTGAGTCATACTTTAACTTCCTGGAAACCCTGTCAACTGTATGTATTGCACATTAGCAAGATTGTACTTATCAACATACATGTGATCAGGATGATTAGCCAAGTCCTTATTGAAGTTTTTTAAAGAAAAACTGAAAAAAGCAATACTGAAAAAACCTTTGCTGCTTGAGCAGTAGGGGTCACAAAGAAAGCATTTTCCCGGATGTACCCTCACACAAAAGCCCCCATTCTGGCTCCAGGCAGCCTGCAGATACAGCTCCTGCCTACAAGTGTGTCTTCTTCAGGGACCACAGGCTTCACTGCCTGTATGACCAACCACTTCTCAGGAAAGTTCAACATCCTCTATCTCATTTGCATGCTAATTATAAATCGCATTTGCCACTATCAACAAGTAACGACTGTGGGTTCAGCAGTAAAGCTCAGCAGTTCTCTAATAATGATGCGACAAAGGAAAGCCTGAGTGTGATCTCACTAAGAGTACAGCAGGAAAGAGAAAATATGTAAAAAGAGGCCCCACACCTGAACTTGAAGAAAAGATATTGCTGTCTTAAGAATCTATTTATTAGTATAAGGCTGTCACTCTTTTTCAATGACTTCTCAATTCTTCTTACCTATATGATCCTTTCTTAAAATATTTTCTATAATTTTCAAACATACTGTGAGCACATCTCTCCTCTATATGTTAATGGACTGCTGAAGGCAGACATGCGCTTTGTTCTTCCTTATTACAACACACTCCAACACACACACACACACATACACACACACACACACACGGGCGTAGATGAATGTTGTTCAGTTAAAAAAATAATCCCAATTTCATGTTTAATTTCATCATATTTCTACCATTTATGAGTATCCTTTCTCTCAGATTCTATCAATTTTGTGAAGTTAAGAAGTATCCAAGACATTTTTGAGCATAAAATATTTCATAATATCTTTCCTTACGGCTCTTTTCTTCTTTCTGAAGCTGAAGTGCGGTCCTGACAATCTTCCCTGCCCAGTCAGTCTGCACCTCCTACTGGTTTGATTTTTTTCCAAGTAATTCTTTCCAAAAGTAAGTCAAATCTATAAGAAACTGGACACCTCCTAATACAATAACAGTGTTACAAGAATCTCATCCTGAATCTGACATAATATCAATATAATTATCTTGAAATAATTAAGAACTTGTCATGTAACTGGACATATTCCTAATTAGGTCAGATTATACTAGATAGATAGAAAAGGGAACGCTCAGAGCAAAGGGAAAAGATAAAGAGACTTTAGCTTTAGATATGTTCTATCTCTCAGGATTCCTGGTATATCACAGGGAAATGTTCTTTGTACATATGGGACTGCATCAAGAGTATCAGTCTACCATCTCCAAAAATAAAAACCCAAATGGTGGTCGAGTTGGTCTGATTATGCTCCTATAACAATACCACAGACTGCATAATTCATAAACAATAAACATTTGTTTGGCACACAGTTTTGGAGGGTGAAAATTCTGAGATGGGAGCAACCGGTGAGAGCAGAAGGCATCAAATGATGAAACAGCAGGCTAAAGAGCAAGGGATGGAACTTGCAGGCTCAAGCTGTTTTACGATCAGCATGAGACCATCCCAAGGTTGGTTTGCCCCTGACCTACAGACCTCCCCTGATGGCCCACCTTTCAACAAGTTTGCAGCCCTGAGTAAGTTTCTAACCCATGCTTTTGGGGGACACACTGTAATCACACTTGTGATGATTTATCTGTCGCTGTTGATTTCTCGCTACTTCTTGCACTTATTTTATAAAAATGTTTCTAAATTTGGAGCAGCAAACACTTTTGCAAAATCTCACAGCAAGGTTTTGGAAAAAAACTGGCAAGGAAGTATTGATTGTATCTCCATAAAATATGTGTATTAATGAACATATATTTTGAGTCCGGGATATTTACAGTCTTACCCTTCCCTCACTTGTTTCCTGGTTAAAATTTTGAATGTACAGCTGTATCAGTCTTAACAGTCATAATAGTGTCCATATTTAAAATTCAAGCAATTTCTGGCAACCAATATGAACAGATTGCTAATTTTTTCCTCCCGCAAGGGATCTGCATCATTCATATGGTATGTTAAAAATTATGGTTTACAAAATCATCTATTTTCTGTTCTCATTTTCTTGTGTTAATAGATACAATGTTGTTTGTTTATTTTGTGACTTTCCTTCCAACAGGGAACAGCTTTCTCACATTTCTACATTAAATAGCAGCAGCACAGTGTACAGACAAAATGCATGCTACATCCTGGACTTCAGTGATCCATCTGCTTTATTTGAACAGCACAGTCAGGGACCTGCATCTGTCCGAGGAATGCATTGTAATTTACAGATAAAGTTCGTACCCAGTCATTCACTTCGCCTTGGGATGAATGAAGATTTCCGGGCTCCAATATCCTGTTCTGAGACTTGATATTTCAAATATCTTTTCCCACGGTAATCCCATGGCATTCTTTCTAGGAGGAGGTAAATAAAGTTGTAAAACTAACATTTTTCCTAGCCCTTGCACTTTTATGAGACTTGGGGCAAGATATTTTGTCTCTCTGAGTCTGAACCTTTAACCCTGGAAGGTAGGGTAACATTTCCTTTATAAAGGAAATATTTCCTTTCCTTTTATTGTGAAAGTTAAAAAGAAAATATATGAAAGTAATTTATAAAATGTGAACAGACATATATGCGCAATTAAGGATTTTAAAGTACTATATGAGTACTCTATCTAAAGAGTTCTTCAGTACTCTTTCTTGGGACACACTAGAACCTGGGAAGAAACCCACTGCCTGTGGTCAGTAAATAAAACTAAAGAACTGGTGTTTTTTGGTTATACAATATCCGTACATCTACCTGAGATGGCTGAGAATCATGGGAAAATGTATTAAACCATCGATTTGCATGAATGGAAATAGAAAACTTAATGGATACGTAAAGCCGTAATTACGGAGGTAGAGAATCACAAGGATTTGAAGGGCGAAAGAAAAAGCCAAAAGTTGTAAAATCACTAAAAGGCAGACCAGGAAAAATAAGACTCCAGGAAGACAGACTTTGTAATGTTGCTAGGATTGTGCCTGAAATATGGACCAGCAGTTTAAAAGAAAACAAATTCTAGACTTCTGTTCTGGTCCCTAAATCAGAGATAGAGTAGAACCCAGAAACACGTTCCTAAGCACCCTGACACAGTGCTGCAGAGGTTTCAAACCAAATGATAGGGATTAACAGTGGTTCTTATATTACATATGTTACCTTCAACGAAGTTGTATGATTACCAGGAGTAAGAATAGAAGATTGGTCAAACCATTAAAGGGAATAAGAAAATAATAATTTAAAAGAAAGTTAGAGACAATACATAGTTTCACTAGACACGATGGTAAGATTTCACCAGTGGTTGTTATACTGCAAAGTGTTGTCATCACAGAAGTTGCTCAGATTACCAGATACAAGCATGCAAAATTGGTCAAAATATTTAAAAAAACTTTTAATCATTAACTGTTCCCCTCAACAAACCATCAGACACCAGCAGTACAGTTATGCCGCCAATCTATATATATATATATATGTGTATATATATATATATATATATATATATATATATATATAAAATGCCATAGTGCTTTTTTTCTTCTTCTTCCCCTCATCCCAGTTGTTCCTTCTTTTGAGCACTTTCTTTTCCTTTCTTATTATCTATTGTACATTTTGGGTTTTATTTACTCTTTTGTGTTCTTACAGCAGGGAGACAATCTGATGTTTACACATGTGGGTCGGAATTATTTCACTTATGAGTATGGTTTCTGGTTGCATCCATTTACCTGTGGTACTTCTATACAATGGAGTATTACTCAGTTATAAAAAAGATAAACTCAAAGCTTTTATAGGTAAATGGATGCAATTCAGTCAATGTTTTAAATGAGGCTAAGGGATGTCCTTGAGAAAACTTACCTGAGAAGGTATGAGAAATTTGGTGCGGTTCATGCAAGAGGGTCCAGCCTGTGTATATGGAGCAGTTAAAGAGTAACAGAGGGTGAGTAAAGTAAGGGTCTTTGTTGACTTATTTCAGAATCAGGTGTCAGAAGAGTACAGAATCCTGTAAAGTTTCTGTGCCCCCCCCCACATATTTTGCCCCATTCCCTTACTGGCATAAGATATTCAGTGAAAAACATTGCACATTCCTGCTTCAGATGCTCTGCAAACAGTATCATCAACAGTAGTGTGTCTGAGGTTTTTGGATTAATATTTATATCTGTATTAGGTGGAAGAAGTTTAAGGCACAAAGGTGATTTCCAAAATATCAAATATATTATCTCTTCATACTCTGTAATCTACAATTAGTATTTTCAATACCTGAGTGACTTTGAAAAAACCATCAGCATGAAAGGCAAACATAGCATTGGCTCGAAAGGTAGGGCAAAATCTCAATATTGAGCACCTTTTCCTTCCTGGTCTCTCTCGTTTTATGAGTACCAATGCTGTCATTACTAAAGCATTATGTCCATCCACTTTCAAAGTGGAAAATTGCTGCATTGCTTTAAATATAATGAGAAACCACTAGGTTCTTTATAAAAGCCATACAGTTTCATTAGTAGAATGCAATTATTTACAGTGCGCTATTCTGCCACAAATGTTCATTTGTCATTTGTTCCCTCATTATCAACAAAATTTTACAGGCAAGCATGTAAGCTAGCAGGGTTCTAACTTTAAGGTTGTTATCCACAACTAATCAGCAAATTCAAACCTATCTACCCACAAAGAGGAGAGACAGGAAGAAAACTGTCCCACATTCCATTTTTCTATGCAGTTATAAATGTCATAATTTATGGTATTGTACCATATAAGGGAGACAAGGTGGCCCTGAAAATTCTGTCCAAAATTTTCATTGGAATAGAAAGTTTTCACATAGACTTATTGCTTTTTTGTTGTTATCAAGGGAGAAAGTTTTAAAAATCTAGGGTGGATATGAAGATAATTGTAAAGAAAGAGTTTACCAGTTGTAAGGAAGAAATAATTTACCTGCTTCTGTGAAGCTGTCATTTCTCTCTTGCCTCCTTCTCAAAAACATGGATTGAACTGGGTGTGATGGTGCATGCCTGTAATCCCAGCACTCAGGAGGCTGAGGCAGAAGGATTGCTGCAACTTCAAGGCCAGCCTGGCCTACAAAGTGAGTTCCAGGACAGTCTGAACTTCATAGCAAAACCCTGACTCAAAAAGAAGAAAACAACTGTGGGTTGCTAGCTTTACCGTTTACCTGAAACCACTTCCTCAGGCCGTGCAAAACAGCTGTTAGTAGAAAACATAACTTATCCTTTCTCTTTATTTCAGGCTTTATCCTGCTTCTATGTGTTAATTTTATCCTGTTACAAAGACTTTTTCACAGTTCTCATCATCTGACTATATTCCTAACAACATACAGTAATTTTTTTCTAATTTTACTAACTGTAAAGTATCTAAAGATGGCACTATTATATAACCATTATTATTACTATTAACATTATTACCATTTTACATTGCTATGCCACATTTATCATAATCAATGAACAAATGTTTACACATTTTAGTAGACCCTCTACCTTATTCAGAATTTTAAAATTACACTTTATATCTGTATATCCTAGTATACTACACAGTATATCTCAATACACTTTGTCTTAATTTTTTTTAGGGTCTTGATAGCTGTGACCATTTCTGAATGTCTTTATTTTTGATAAATTTAATAGATTTTAGCAGTACTATTTACTTTTGTATAAGGATCGACAATTGGTACACTGTAGTTTTTAAGAACATTTAACAGTAGGCATATAGTCACAAAGTAGTATGTAAATAAACAAGTAAATGCTAAGCTAGAAGTTGTAGTAATGTGTAGATAGTAATATATTAATATTAATAAAATGACTTGGTCTAAATTTTCCCATTATATTGGTATTAAGTTCTTTCAAACTGACCTAAAAAAGGAGGTTAAATTTTCTGCTTTTTTGCCATCAAGGGAGAAAGTATTAAAATCTAGGTTGGGTATGAAGATAATTGTAAGGAAAAGTACTTTACCAATTGTAAGGAAGAAATAATTTACCAGCTTTTGTGAAGCTGCTCTTACCAAAAAGAATGGAATAAAATTTTTGAAAAAGGCTCTTTTTGACATTTAATGAGAAAAATAAAATATCATTGACAGGGAGATGATGGTAGTAGAAATAAAAGTAGGGGAAGATAAAAGCCGTTTAAACTATAGCGAGGATGTGGTCAGTTTTCTGTCTCCATGACACAGCTCTGAAATCATAAACTTATCAAAAGTGTCATTTTGCCTCACAGCTTTGCAAATTTCAATCAATAACAATTGGTCCATTTCACTGTGTCTGGGCAACCTGGTAGTTGAAGCACCTTGTAGTTGCAGCATGGGTAGGGCAGAAGGACCCATCTCATGGTCAGAGAAATGAGAGTGAGAAGGAGCCGGGGTGCACAACCCCAGTGACCCGGAGACCCCACAGTGGGCCCCTCTGCTTGGAGCTCTCAACACTTCCCAATAGTATAGAGGGCTGGGGATTAAGGCTTTATCACGTGGGACTCCGGGAGATCCTCAAATCACTGCAGTCATACAATCTTATTTCCTCACAGTCGGGAAGGAATGCAAATATGGATGAAGGAAAAGTCAAAAAATTCATATAAAGATTGATGACTCAGTGCTCGGCTAAAATCAGGAAAGAAGGGAAATTAGATTATTCTATACAGAGGGTATCAGTGTGTTGGAAATGGTATTATGCTAAATATAACCTTTCCTCAACCTTTATGTAAGGTAGTAGTTGAAAATTCCCTTTTCAATCACAATCTCATAGTGCAATTATCTCAGAGAAAAAAAAAAAAGATGACAAATACAACCTTGCCAGACAATGAAATCTTTTGAAGTTGTCTTTCCTCTTTCTTAAAAAATCTAAGTCCAAAAGATAAAGTTTTAGATTGAAAACAATGTTAAGTGCTTGGAAGAAAAAGGTGGACAATTGCTATGCAGGTGAACAATATACTGATTCATGTGTTTTCCCAATTCAAAATGCAATAGCTATTTACAGAACATTTGGTTGTGTCATTGTTATTTAAATTATAAACCGTCTGGGCAATATATCAATAGGGTTTCCTCAATGGACTCTTCAGATTGTATAATTTACTTTAAATGTTGAGTTATTTTTTAAAGAATTTCCTCTCTGTTCAGTACGTTTGGGTTGCTGCATTTTACCATAACACAGCAAACTAGTACTTATCTATCCTTAAATGTCTTTTTCTCCACATTATTTTCAGAAAAGCAATTTAAAACTTTCTCCATTCTTCTCAGTAGACTACAAGGTAATATTCTTTTAATTTCAGGTATCAGAAGGCATGATAGTTTCCATTTTTAGTCCTTTTCCAGTCAGGATGCTATTTTGAACTCTTAAACATATTTACTTCGTTGCATTCTACTTCAGATAAATAAAGGAAAATCTATTCTGATTCTTTTAACAAATATTATTGAGTGATTTCTTTGTGTCAGGATCAAAAGTGTTTGTTAAAGATTGAAAGAGGCGAAAGGAATGTTTTCTCACCCCTCAGTAGGGTTTTCATATTCACAAAGCAATAGGGATAACCTGTACCATGCAGAAGAGGACCTCTTGCTTTGTAATACAAGTGTGGCTTTTCCAAAAACGCATGATCCTGTGCTACTTAATATACACAGAAAAAGAAGACACGATCAAAACTATAGTAATTATTAATATGAGCTATCTTGACTAGTTCATTTATAGTGCATTGTTTTAAAACAATATAAGTAACAAAATATAAAGCAAAAAGGAATAATTTATCTCAAAATAACTTTTTCTAGAAAACTAATGTTATATGATTAAAAACTAATGCTTTTAAGTTTTCTAGTGTGGTTTTTTTTTTGTTTGTTTGTTTGTTTTTTTTTTTTTGTTGTTTTTCTCCGGTACTGGGAACCGAACTCACGAGCTTGCGCTTGCCAGGCAGGTGCTTTTGCTGCTGAGCTAAATCCCCAGCCCCTCTAGTGTGTTTTTAACTGTACTTTGTGTGTGTGTGACTTCTACCAGGTTGCTGAACTCGTGTGCTTATGGTTTCGTTGAATTTTATACACACTAAATGGCAAGACATGACAAATATTCCAGTAATTCAATTAGAATCCAAGAGAACAGGTAAGTTTCTATGATCCTAAGCTTTTGAGGAATTTCTCAGAGGCAATGATGATGTAAACTAAATGAATTTAAGACTGAAAATAAGAAAATATAGAAAGGTCTTACACTTTCTCATAAGTAGATCTCTAGCGAGTTGAACTGAATAATTTAGTTTATTCTAGGTCAAAGTCATCCTAAAATAAAGTTTAATACTAAAGATAATGTGCAAATTGAAACAAGTACATTCAGTCAAGAAAAACTACTTGGAAACAGCAAACAATTCAAATACATACGGGGAGATGGTAAAGCTTGTAGTTTGAGGTTGACTGGGAATGAGGGTAGCATTCTAATTGAGATCATAATGAGGGTAAGAGTGAATGATGTAAAAAGCACTTAAGAATTAGAAGGGGCACAGTGGCTATTAACAGTGGCAAGGCCAAGGAGAACATTTGGTTATTTTGCATTCTCAGGGACGGTGGCATGCCCACTTACACACAAATAATTAAAATCCAATTATTCAGCAGATAAATAAAACAATTAAAAGAACATAAGCATTAGCACCATGTCAACCACTGGTTTTTGACCACTGGAAAAGATCTACCATTCAAGTGATAAAACATATTCAGCACTCTCAGTTCTGCAAAGTATCCATAATGCATGGAGATCCAAAATGGCAGATTAATAAAGGTCCTGCCATTCTATTCCCTAGCAAGCTGTAGGGTGGAAATGGCAAGATCTGAACTTTTTGGTTTTCTCTTTCATCAGCTAGAAGCTCTCAGCTGATGGAACACGATGGACACCAAGCCAAAATCAAGAGAGCAAAGGGAGAAAAGCAAACATGGAGTGAGGGTAGCAACCAGAAATTTGCTATGTAAGGGAAGCTCAGATATGCCAAATTCCCTAGAAGCAGAGTCATATTACGGTCATGTAACCCAAAGGTCAAAGGCCACTTTCAGAATTTACTGTGATATGACCTTGAGGAAGTTATTCAATTGTTTGAGTCTCTACTCTTCTATATGAAAACAAAGTTAACAAACTGATTGTTATCATTGATGAAAAGAAAAATGCACATGAATTTTTTTTGCATTAATAAACAAACAATAAATAAATCTGCTCTTCCCTGTGTGCTCATATTTTTCTATATGGCTGAGGTACTCTAAAGTACCAAGGTAATTTTTGCATATTTCAAGCAAAGTATATCATAACAATTTCATGTATTTCTTGTACAACATATTGTGACAATGTTTAAGTTTTCTAGTGTTTTTTTTTAGCAGTACTTTTCTGTTGAGTTCTTTTACTAGATTACCAAACTACTATGCTTATGGTTTCATTGCATTAGCTTTCAAAATCTTTCTGTTAATACATTTAAGATTATAGTTTGTTTTAAATGAAATATTCTTGTCAGGGTGGTTATATTTTCAATTGTACTTCATATTTATTTATTCTAAATGAAATACTTTTCCCAAAATACATCCTTGAAGCAAAAAATATCTAGAGCACTTTGAATAAAAAATATCTGTCCTCCAGTCTACAAATTTTTAAAAAATGAATATAAAACTTACTGACCTTTCAAAGAATCCAATTATATTCACAGTGTTGTGATCTGATTTTCTCTTATCAAGTAAAATCATTAATTTTCACCATTACATGTAGTCACTCCTAATCAGCATCTGCATAAAATTAAGATTCAAATAATATCCATAGTAATTTCTAGTTAAGCTCAAAGACACATAAGTAGAGACAGTGGTGGTAGCTTAGCCAATACAAATAGTCACTATGAATAAAAAAGACGTTTTTTACAAGGACATATGTTGGGTATTGATTCAGGTACATAATTAACATGTCCTAATATAATTGCTTAAAATCATGACTAAAAAGAATGTATTAAATATGTCCACTAAAACAATGAATATGATACTTAAATTTTCTGGGAAATCTTATGTAACTTTTGATAATAATGAAGGATCATTCTTTTTAATTTAGAGTTCAAATACAAAAATATGTTTACTGTCTAGGCAGCTTTCTAGAATGACATTTATTTGACATTTTCACCTGTTACAAAGGTTATTGCATCTTTTCAAGTGGTAAAGTTAAAATAACAATCGTATCAACAAAATTCTTCATTTCAGTTACGTTTTTAAAAAATGTCTTTCAGGAGTAATTACATATGATGTATGAGCTGTTCTCTGATTTGGGAGAACATATATACCCAAATATCATGCCTTACCTCTTGCATCATTGAAAGAACAGAATAACCTAGAAAATATTTTCCATGTTATTAGTTTTAATAAAGGAGCTCTATGAAGAAGTAGTAAATTTTCAGATATCTTTGACCTATTAGCTTAAACACTATAACTTGGTGGCCTAATTGCTAATAGCATAAAGTGTATGATCAAAACCAACCTAAGAAGTCTAATGAAATCGTACCAATTACTTTGACAAAACAAGAATAGCCATAACTCTGAAGCATGACTTCCACATTACATAAAAAGAAAAGTAGAGCTCATTCTCAGCAAAATTATAAACAATAGTAACTGAAATTGAGCAACACATTAAATTAATAATGAAATAAGCATGACAAAATATATTTTAAAAGTGAATATATATTTTAATTAGTGTACAAATTAATATGTTTGCAAATGAGGCATCCAAAGAAAAATTATAGATTATCTTTAGCAATCTCAAGAATGCAAGGTCACAGACTCAGTATTCCTAGAGCCAAGACGGTAAGCAGTTCATTGATGCCATTTCAATGGTTTATTAAACATTCTGACACAGGTAAACCATGGATAGTTGGTAATATTTAACTGCTCAATTAAATTAGCTCAGTGAATTGCTTACAAGCTAAGGTTTCTAAAATAGCTAATTAAAAGTCTCAGTTAGAATCTAGATAGCTATAATGCTTTAAAAAAAAAAAAAAAAGGCTTGTACTTTAAAGAAAGCACATAGCCACATAACCGTAACCTTGACCTCAGTTATGTAGCGGAGACCATGTAGACATAGAAATTGTAGACATGCAAGTGATCTTAAAGGCCTGAATAACCTTCTACTGTGACTGATTTTTTTCTCTGATGTTTAAAAATGAAGACTCAAACATTTTTCTACCATTTTTGATAACCAACAGAAAAGAAAAAACAAAAAAAACCTCTAAACTTTCAGTTGTAATTCTATAGGAAAAATATTATCTCCCCCTCCAAAAAAAAGATGAACACATTAAAAGCTCAGGTATCAATCAGTTGAATGTGGGTATGTGTTCATTTTAATCTAAACTAGAAGAGAAGTTATTAAACTGGAGAACTGTCAAACTCAGTTGGAATACTTTTTTCACTAGTGAGCCATCAAATTTAGCAGACGAGAATTTAGGCAAATCTGCCTAAAAAGGAAGTATATTAAATTTGTATATTTGATTCTGGCTAAAACTGTACTCATTAAAACATGCACTGTTTATAATAAATAAATAAATGAGGCTAATTAAACACAAGGAGAGTCTCAGGACATCTGCGCCAGCAGTCAGTTACTGCTTGAGGAAATAGCATTAATACAGACCAAATTTCTTTTCTCAAAAGGAGAACTTGAGCAGCACTGTCTTCCTAAAACAGCACTCTTAACCATATTTTTATAGAAAAATCATCTTTTCATTGAAGAAAGCTGTACTGTAATGGTTTGTTATTTTCAATTTATTGTTTTCTTGAAGTCTATCAGCAGCCACTACTAACAAATAGTTTTAGCTGATACACATTAGTCTCAGGCCTCCTAAATCTCTCTAATAATATACACACATCTATTTACCTTCTCCCAGTAACAAGTGGAAAAAATATAAGGTGGTATCTCAAAGAACATAATGAAATATTTGGTATTTATTTCATAAAATTATATGATTATCCATAGCTACAAAAATATGTATTTTAATTTTACCTATTTTGGTAGATTTTGCAATGAAATTGAAAGAGTTTTATTTACACACCCCCTAAAAATCACTATAAATAAATTTTAGAAATACAGTTTCTATCTGCCTTAACAACAGTGATATTTAAAGGGTGTGATAAGTAATGCATTTTGTATAAAATCTGCTTATTGAATACAATCTAAAATGTTAAACATATATGCATCTCTGAACATTAAGAATGTCATCTGAGGCAGAGAAATTATGATTTTATGGAAAAGAAGAGGAAGCTCAGCCTAACCTTCATGTAACATGCTAATGAAAAACTTATTTAAATTACGAAAGATGAAGAAGAAATGAATGGAGGGGTAGTCACTGTCTACCGAATGTTTTTAGCATAAGCTACCTGTGCTGTGTAATGTTCCACGTGCTAACAGTGCTGGAAACTATGGATTCAGGGGGCATCACCTCTGACAGATACTTCCTATCCTGTGAAAACATGAACAGCTGAAAAAAGTATAAGTGCTTCATGGCACAAGAAGTTTGTTTTGTGCGTTGGGACTGTACTCCTCATTTGAAACTTTATCTCTTAACTGGGCCAGAATAAGAGAAATACAAAAATTTATTTGCTAGGGTGGGTATCCTAATGCCTTTGTTGTTCCCTTGTTCTGCACAAATATCGAAATCTTGATGCTGTCAGTAAATACTGATAAAGGTCAAGGTCTCTGAGTCTTATGAGTCTGATTTGACAACCCAGTTCTCCACATATTTTAGATGTGTATGAGGTGGCCAGGTATTATATGACAGCACACTTCTCTGTGGAATGCAGAGGCTAAAGATTAATTTATTAACATGATATCTTAGCAACCCTAAAATTTACTTGGTACCTTATTGGCAATTGTCTAGGCATAAAGAAGTGCTATGTCATTTACCCTTGAAAAATAAGAAAAGTGTTTGCCTTTTGATTTAAGGGCTATAGAAAATGAACTTCTCAGTTTGAGTTAGTTAGTGGACCTTATACCATGCTTTTACAACAAAGCTTATACTCAATTTTGTGTCTCAGCTATTTCCATACTTTTGGTAATTGATCCTTGAGGGAATGAAAAGAAATATAACAATAAAATTCTCATGTTGAATAGATTTAAATGTCTTACTACAAATGGAGGAAAATTAAATTAATGGCCAGGGTTACATAAGAACTGCCCTCAGATGACTGATACCAGAAATAAAATTAAAAGACAGCTTTATTACAGGATTTGAAAACTCTTGAAATTAATAATGAAATCTTATTAGATTCATAAGTAGCTATTTGAAAACATTTTACTCTGATTTCATGAATACAAACAGATTTTAGAATTAATTTTATAAATAGCTAAAGAGTACACTTGTGTTAATGGTCAAAAATTAGTTTATTTGATAAGAACACTATTTTCTTCTGTTTCATAAAAATTTTAGATTATATTTTCTTATGTCCCAAAGAACTCTACATATTTCTCTGTCTCATCACTTTTCACGGTACATTTCAACTGCTTGTCACAGAATAACAGATAGGTACCAGCCTCTGGCACCTAGTGCAAACACATGCCAAACAGATTTTAATGACCCGTCAGATAATACACCAGTGATCCTAACAATACCAAGACACGCTCAATTTTATGACCAGGCTTTCCAGGACAAAGTAAACATGTGATGTCACCTCAAGTTTATGTTTTGCATTACAGAGAAATACCTTTATTTGAATAAATTTAAATAAAAAATATAAACCTAGCTGCAAGAGAATCTGAGATTATACACACGCACACCTGTGCATATGCATAAATGATGTTATTCTTACCTTTTCAGTACAGGGAGACAAAACTGAAGGAGTCATAATCACCCTCAGCAACATTTTTCTATGTTTGAGGCACTACACTATATATACTGTGGAAGTAGCCCTAAACCCCAGCATCCCACAGCCCTGTGAAAGAATTAACATCACCTACACAAGAAGCAACTGGGGCTCACATAGAGGACTTGTCTAAGATCAAAGGACTAGCAATTTAATTGGGTTCTAACATTCTTCTAAATGTAGCACGTTTGAACTCTGTATTAAATATGCTATTCTTGCTTAAAATAAGGTTTGCATTATATTTGCAGCAGGAGCCACAAAATTTAGCTTTTGTAATGAACACAGTCTTAAATTAATATCTGAAAAATACACTCAAATTTTTGTTGAAAGAAGAAGATTAGGCAAAAGAGGTAACCCATATGTGGATACAAAAGAAAAACCACAAAATTGGATACAAGAGAAAAATCAAATCTAACAATATAAAAATAGATAGTCTAGTTTGGTTTATTGGTTGACATTATCTAATTCTTTGTTTCATTTAAACAAATGATTAATCAAATATGAGAGATATTTCATAACATTCTTGAGATTCCAAAACAAATATTTGGTGCTACTGAGTCTAATTACAAACCTTATTCAGTTATAGTAGATATTCTGGAGATAGTTTGAGCACTTAGAAATATATTTTATTTCTATTATTATTATTATGAAATTTAAATGAAATTTTGGATTTTCATTATGTATTCACTATCTGTTATTTTATGATTTACATACTTCCTAGCCCAAATATAATTTTCTTATAAAATGATTATGATCGAATTATGAAAGAAATATTTATCATCTGGTTTGGGTCAAATAGTGTCCCTTAAAATTCTTGTGCATGTGGAAGCTCAAAATGTAACACAGTTTGTAAATTTAACCATAGTGGGAAAGATGTAAATCAAGTAAGATGAGGTGCCACGGGGTGGGACCTGATTCAATGACTGGTATGCTTCCAAGAAGGGGAAATATGGGTCACACATACATTTACAGAAGGAATCTGGGTGCTCAAAACACTACACTATAACTAAATATAAAACATGAAAAGTGATTGAGATAAAGCCCACAGCATTATTTTTTTTGTAGAGATCTGCATTTTAATTAGTTTCCTAAGAATCTACTTTTCAAAAGTAAGGAATTTGGGCAAGCTGCAGTAAGACAATTTTTAATGTGCACAGTTGTGCTGTGCCATTGTAAGTTTGGTGAAAATTTGGGAGCTCGATGGGAAGATAGTAACTGGTCAAGATAAAATGGTTTGCAAGAAGAGCTGATGTACCAGGAAAACAGAAGATATAAACAGGAGGAGGCCATGTGGCAACAGACACAATGATTCAAGTGATGTATCTACAAAACAAACAACATCAAGGACTGCGGCCTCCACCACAAGCCAAAAGCATGAAAGAATCTTTCCATAGCATTTTCAGAAAGAGTGGTTCAAGAACAGCACGTTGATTTCATAGTATTTAGTCTCTGGAATTGTAAAAGAATAAATTTCTCTTGTTTTAAACCATCTAGTAGGTGGTAGTTTGTTAGTAGGAAAAGATGCTGTTTAAAGATAAATTATATACATGGAGAGATGATAGTTATATAAACATATATAAAGTTGAGAATAAATACATACATATTGGTAAAGCAATCTATGAAAAGAAAAAGTACAGCTAGATTTTTGTGGTAGAAGCATGTTTTGTTATTATTGTGTTGAATACTTTATTTTTCCATAAAATTTATTTTCATCAGCTTTTATTATAGAAAGCTACAGAAATATTAATATCAGTTTGGAGGACATTAACATGTATTTAAAAACTGCATGAGAATGGTAAAGCAATTTGTATATTAAAATCTTCATTTAGATTGAATCAGTAGGTCTTAATTTTTTGTGTCCTTGCTTCTTATAAACATATTTCTCACAGTAAACATTATTAATCCTTTAATTCTTAAAATACGGTTGTGAATGAGAGGTAGATCTTGAAATAAAATCGAAAAAGAAAGACTTGCTGAACCTAAAACTAGGAACATAGGATTAAAAGAACCTTTTCCTTGATTTCTCATGTAAATGTTTCTTTCTTACTTTAAAAGTCAGGAATTTAAAAGAATAGAAGACTTTAAAGTCCTTTAACCATGTAACTGTCAGCATAAAACACTGCCTTTTGTGAAATGAAAAATTTAGTAGGTAATTAATCATGCCAATTGTTTTAGAATAGATATTCATATTTAATGTGTAATTTAAATGAAAACTACCATATTACAGAAATAACACATGAAAACTCTGGCTTATGAGCATTTAGGGAAAGCTAAAGGATAGCAATAAACATAAAACTTCCAGAAAAGATCATTTCAAAGGCTTTTTCCTCTAATGTTAGGGGATGTCTGCTTATTCCAGTTCTCCTTCTTTTCGTCTGGGAGAAAGTAATTCTAGGAAATGAGAGGTGTGTTATGGTTTGTATCTAGAGGACTCCCAACCTCATGCATTATGGGCGGGGCTTTTGGGAGGTGCCTGGATCACGGGTGTGTGACATCGGATTAGTCCACGGATGGATTTATAGCTAGGTGTGAAGTCGGGTGGTCAAGCTGGAGGGGAGAGGTGGGTCACTGTGGGTGGAGTCAGGAGGTATGTGTATGTATCCATTGATGGCTCACTGCTGCTTGCCTGCCTTGCCCTGAACTCTCTTCTCTGCCGTGTCTCTCTGTCATGCTGTCCTGCCATTCAGCCTGACTGTAAGGCAAAGCATACCTTTCCTTCTTTTATTTATTTATTTATTTATTTATTTATTTATTTATTTATTTATTTATTTATTTTAGTTTTTTTCCGGTACTGGGGATCGACCTCACCACCTTGCGCTTGCAAGTCAAGCGCTATGCCATTGAGCTAAATTCCCAGCCCCATCTTTCCTTCTTTTAAATTGTGGGTGTCAGGCATTTTTCTTTTTGGTTTTTTTGGTTTTTTGGGGTTTTTTTTTTTGGTATCCGGAATGGAACTCAGGACTTTGCGCTTGCCAAGCAGGCGCTGTGCTGCTGAGCTAAATCCCCAGTCCTTGGTGTCAGCAATGTGAAACTCAGCGATGTGAAAGTAACTGAAGCAATGGGTGTCAGATATCAGAAGTTGGGAGAACATGATCATAGTATTAGTGAACTTTTCGTGGATTAATCTGAGAATTAGTTACAGAAATTTCTAGTCAACAGTGAATGTAAGAGAAACAGAAATAACATAAAACAATTGAAAATCGTGAATTATTCCGTAATTTTTTGTTTGTGATGTTTTTAATACATGTGATTTTGAGTAGTTCTCCCCCCCTCTATCGTCATGTGTTTATTGAACAATTGGAAGTACAGGAAAATCATGTCTTTTGCCTTCACTGGTCCATCATTCTCAGCTACTTCTGTGTGTATTTTCTAAAAGCAAAGCAATTATTCTGCATAACCACAACACAAAGACCCATATCAGAAACTGATCTTGATATGTCATCATCATCTGATGATCCAACTCTTCAGGGCTTGCCAATTGTTTCAAAAATGTCTGGCCCAATACAGAATTATGTGTTACACTGACTCATAATACCTCTCTGATATTGTTTAGTCTGTAACAATTTCATAAATTTCATGTATTTGACACGTAGTCCAGAACAGCTGTTTTAAAAATGTTTTCAACTTAGGTTTGTGTCAGGTTTATGTAAGAAGTTATTTAGAACTCCATCTTTGAGAAGAACGTGCAGGGAGGGGTACTGTATTCTCCACACCACATCCTATTGCACGGGCTTGTATCATCAGTTTTCTCATTATTGATAGTTTTATAGCTTGTTGAGAATGTCTCTTCCCATTTTTCCTACTGCATACTAACTCATTCCCCATTTAAATGGTTGGTATTCTGTAAAAACATATTAGGAAACTATACAAACATCCCATTCTACATCAAACATTGTAATTTATTAGAAATTTGTAATCACGTGCTTTCATTTTATTTACTGGATTATAATGTTTCTATAATTACTTATTTGATTCTCATATTATCACAGATTCAGCCACTGAGAGCTCATTTAAACTCCCTAATGTATTCTTTTGTAGTACTTCATTGCCCTTGAAGCACTTTCTTTAATAATACCACAAATTGTTCTATTTTCATTTTATATGTTCCCTTTCTGAGCTGCAAAACTACCTATACTTCTTTAAGTAGAAAGTAATATTTTGAAATAAATATTCCAACATTATATGAGGTTTATTGCCTTGTTTACTAAAATTATATTAAATAATATTTTAAAATATATGATTGTTTATGTAGCATATTATGTGCATATAAAATCTTACATCTATCTATCACCTATGTATCTTGCTCCTATTGTTCTCATTGTATTTAAAAAAATCATGACTTCATACTAAAACCACTACTTCTAACATAGTTTAAGCTAATTACTCACTTTCTCTATTTGGAAGTATTATCTATGTCAGTGAGAAACGTAGATTCTATTTTATTTTATATTGACTTATATAATTAATCTTCACAGCTATGCTTTTGTCCATGTAGCGTAGACAGTTTTGTCTCCCTTCTCAAGCTTTGACACCTTATTTCAATACCCTGAATTGTTGAGAAAGCCCTCTTTACTGCGTTACATTCTGAAAGCACACACGGACATGTTCCTCCATAGGACATATAGTTTCTGTGAAAGATAAATTCTTTTTGGAAATAATCTGTTATATCTATGAAAATTTAGACTGTACTTTCTTGGAAATCTTTCCCTACTAGAAGTACAGTACACATATTCTCACTTGTAAACAAAAAATGTAGGTACATGGATTTTGGTAGTTAAAATTATCAATTATATAATTGTCCTTGTTGTAAAAGGAACACACACATACACACATCTTAATTAACTATGAGCACCACTAACATACTGGTATAGAAAACTATTTGAGATATATTTAAAGATCTAGATTAACGATAAAACACGACAACAGAAAACAATCAAAATGAAGTTGTAGGTGGATAGAGATAGAAATATAACACAGAAAGCTGAGAATGTAGTTTTGAGGAAAACATACTCAATACAGCTAGAATTTTGACAGATACAAGAAGCACCTTTGTGTTCATCAGGCAGATGGAAGCCCTTACTGCTTGGCTTTGGTGCTCTGACTTTGGCTGTTAACACCTTCCTTCTGGCAGACCACCATCTACTCTTGCCTCCCATGCCACCATCCCTACTAGCCAAAAACCAAGGTCTGTTTTTCAGTTTGGCAGAAGCTTTTACAGTGGTGTCAGAACACGGCTTACTTGCTCCACCTGAAACTGTTGAGTGGCCTGGAACATTTCCCTTCTGTGATATAAAGTGTGCAACATACACATTTCTAAGATTTACCTATCTATTCATTCTTTAGATAAGCCTGAGTTGAAAAAGGCACAACGGAATGACATTTCTCAGACTGTATTTGCAAGGTAACAAATGCTTTCCATCTTTAACCCCTGAAATAGGCTCAAGGACAGAAGCAGAATTAAGCATGGTTGTATTAGTCACTTTCATATCAGTGGAACAAAATACTCAGTACCTACAAACTAAACGAGGAGAAGTTTAGTATGGCTCATGACTTCAGAGGATTAAGTCCATGCATGTTTGGTTCAATCCAAGACAGACAGAGCATGGCTGAAGGGCATATCAGTAGGAAGCTCTCAAGTAAAAGCAGGCAGGTGAACTTGCACGAGGTGGGGAAGCAGAGACAGAGAGACAGAGAGAGAGAGAGAGAAAGAAGAAGACAAGGACAAGAATATACCTTTCTAGATAATGCCCACAGCAGCAAACCTCCTCCAATCAGGTTCCACCTCCTCCCCGCGCATTCAGCTGTGTACTCAACAACACAGGATTAACCCATTGCTGAGTACAGGCCCTCCCATGACCCAAGCACCTCCCCAAAGCCCCACCTCTGAATCCATGCCACTTTGGGGGGCATTTTTTATCTAAACCACATAGACCAACTCTGCCGTCAGACTCGCTTGTTCTGGTAGGGTTCTATAATGGTTTACTACATGCACTGTGTTTGATAATTTCTTAACCAAAGTGGGTAAATAAGTAAGACAGAACAAATAATCTTCATTCATCAAAATGTACTGCACATAATACCCCCACTTACTTTTTCTTTGACCTTTATTTTTAAGTGTGATGCTATTCCTGAGTACTAAGAGTACGGCAATTTGCAGAAGCAGTTCCAGAGAAAGTTGACCTTACCTGGATGTCACATTCCAATGAAATTTTTGTTTTTCAAACTTTAAGATGTATAGGCTAGTGATATAGCTCAGCTGCACGATGCCTGCCTGGCAAATGCAAGGTCTGAGTTTGATTGCTGAATAAGGTGTACAATGGCAGCTTTTTGCCTGCCATGCAATGAATTGTTTCTTCTCTGCCATGCATGGTGTCCCCCTCTGGAACCAGCTGACAATGGACTGAAATGCTAGAAATTATGAGCTAATATATGCCAGATATAGATAGATATAGATGATAGATATGAATATAGATATAGATATAGATAGAAGATGCATATAAAATCTTATCCAGATTCGAAACATAAAGATTTTATTCTTACCCATAATCCTCTCCTCCATTCTCCCTTCAAATTCAGATAGCATGTAGGAATGTCTGTTTTTGGCCCAGGAGAACATAATATTACAGTTAACTACGGTTTTAACAGTTTATAAAAATGTAACTTTCTTTTATGTCTCTATAATTGAACAAATTTGTATTTAAATCTCTCCTTTCATCCCTTGGAATAAAATTTCAGGCAATTCAGGGAAACTTCATTAATTTAAAGGTTTATTCTTTCTGTTCAAGGATATGTCCACATCCCGAGGGGCTTCTATAGTTTCAAGACCAACTAGTGGTTTTGAGGGTGGAATTGCCTAGCTTTAATCATCATCGTCACCAGACTAAGGCCCACCTCTTAAAGCATTGTTAGCTAAGAACTCCTACAGTTAAACCTCAATGAACTCTATTGAGAAGAAATTATGTAATTCCTGTAATTATGGTTCTCTACAAACCTTTTTCATTTTCCCCTATGGATATTTGTACATCAATTTCTACAGAGTCGTAGGAAGCTCATAGTTCTACTTCATTTCTTCCTGCTACAGTAATACAGGTGAATGTTATTGTGAGACTACACAGTAAATCTTCTGACTTCTAACTCCTCCCAATTCAGTTGACTTGAAAACATATTTTCAAACACAGTTGTGACTGTTTCACTCTCTGTTCAAAAACCTTCACAAGTTCTCTTATATCAACTAAAACTCGGATATACAAGGCCATGACTTACATGGAAGCATTTTTAAAGTTTAACCCCACACTCTAGAAGATCCAACTGTATTAGACCAGTTTCTACCTGCCTCACTGAGGTCAATTCTCTCTAAGGAATAAATCGAAGTTTTACCTTTTCTGCTTTATCTATTAATTTTCATTTGTTGCCTTAAAGTCTGTATACTTATAGAGGAATTTTTATTGCCCTTGAGTAATATAAATTCTCTGTTAAAATGTCTTGATTTCTTCTCTTGTATAATTCCCCACAACTTTTATTTTCAAATGCTGATATGATGTTAACATTCTCTAATTCCTCTTTAGTGTTCAGAAATCTCTCACTCCACTACAGTGCCTCAGTGCATAATGGGAGATGCCCAGAATTGCGTTCAACTCCATCAAGGAGACTGAGTGCAGCAGAGAGAACGATTACAAATGGCAGCATGCAGTAGGTCAAACAGAGCTAAAAGTCACTTCTAGTGGGAGAAGCTTGCATTCGAAGAGTTACCTAAACATCATATTGATGTGGGGAACCTTGTGAAATATTTTTCTCCCAGAGTATGCTTACTGATGAAGTACTTTACACTTCAGAACTCCATCGTTGCATACGCTGGAGCTAAGCCGGGGAATCGGTTAGGAAGATCTTTAGTGTAACCCTGCTGCACTCTCAGAGAGAGATCATTAGACAAGATGAAAACTGCCCCAAGCCTGTCTGCTTTGGCAGTGCTGATGGCTGGTAAATCCAGCGAGCACAGGATACGTGGCAGAATTCTAGTCCCAGATACTTTTTCCTCCGCTTTCTTTGCATTGATTTGTACTTGTGCAATAAAATCTGTTATTTTACTGCTCATCAAATAAGGCCCTGAAACTTTATATGAGTATAGTTCAGACCTCTTCACATACCGTCAGATACTTAAAAGTGACATTTTCCTTAGATTACATTTTTCATAATGGAAGGATAATAATCTGCACATACTACAATGCAGACAAGAAGATTAGAAATTGCTTGAATTTAATAACTCATTTATTAGAAAAAAGGAAAGAATTTTTTGCTTCTCAAATGGACTTGGGAATATTTTTAAGTCATAGCTTTTCAGTCTCATTTATAGACACAAGAAGAAAAGTCAACCTAAGAGGAAAAAAGGAAAAAGGTAGATATAAACCTGAAAGGGCTTGGAACAAAATTGGCTGCGTCCTGATAAACTCTTGGTTAACTTAAAGGAGAAACAGTGATATCCACACTTAGCATTTTGAGCCCTGGACGGATATCTCACATTCATCTGCATAAAACTGAGCAGTTTTACTTTCTTACTCACTTTTGTTTTCAAATCTGTATAAGTTGCCATTCCAGCTAGAATATTCATCTTACTTATGTCGATAGAATATAGCGCCATGCTTAAAAATGGTGGTTACCTCAATAGTTGTGGGTGACAATAGACATTTTTAAATTACTTTTGGCAGTCCATTCATTTCCTGAAAGAAATTTGCTGACCTCTTTCTTTCTTTTTTAATCTATATATCTATTATTATGATAATTCACTTCACCCAGTCTATGTCCAGTAAAAAAAATTACTCAACTAGGTCAATCACTACTTTATCCTTTTAGGTTAGAACATTTCCAAAAGGTAGTCTTTAAATACACAAAGTGATTTTTAAAAGGCAGTTGAGCTTATGATTTTATAATTTAAAGAGTAGATTAAAAGATTGTATCCTAAATCTTTTATATTCAGCCAAAAGTATTATCCATATGCAGGCCACAGAAAAATCATGTTAAACATTTAGAAACTAATGATATTACTTTATGAGGATTTTACATAATCTAAGTGTGCAAAAAAATAGCAAACACTTCCTTTCAGAGAGAATGATCTTTTAGATATATTTAGTAACTCTTTAGTTATAATTTAAAATGCTAAATTCAGCTGGGCCTGGTGTTGCACACCTGTAATCCCAGCACTTGGGAGGCTGAGGCAGGAGGATCATTGTGAATTTGAGACTAGCCTGGGCTACAAAGTGAGCTCAATGCCAGCCTGAACTGCATAGCAAGACCCTGTCTCAAAAAAAAGACAAATAAATAAATATTAAATAAAAATGAATATTAGATTCACATTATGTCTATATAACTAAGCCCCAAAGAAACATAGAATATTTACAGGCCAAGACAAATGGAATATCAGGAGCCAGTTGTGATGGTTGTCATTATGTCAACTTGAGAAGTTTAACAAGAGAAATTTCACAAAATCGGCTCAGCAATTCCACACTGCAGGGTATGGAAGACACCCTTGGGTGGCTCACCATCTGGATGGTATAAAGGGGAAAGAGGAAGGACAGATTTGCTTTCTTCTTTGCAGGAGCTGCAGTCTTCGCTTTCACCTTGGATATCATCCCCTGGCTTCCAATACAGACTCTCCAGCCGCCAAGGGCGGACCCATTGACCTCCCGATACTGACTCGCACAGAACACTGCAGTGAGCTACAGACCTTGGACTGAATCCTTGGATCTCTAACGTGCAGACACCCTCTGCACTCTTCCTCATCTGAGTCCATGGGTGGCCATTGTAAGACAATCTTGTATATCTTACGCACTTGTACGTATTTATATGTATTCCTATATCTTGTATTATATCTCTTTCTCTAGTAAACATTGACTGATATACCAGCGATATAAATGAATGCATCTATACTTTAGTATATGTGCTGCTGAAGCAAGCACATAAAGGAATGTTATCTATAAAAGCATGGAGTATAGTTTATATTTTGTCAGCTTTTAAGAGTTTCTATACAGAAAGGGAGTAAAAGTTTAGTGCCACATAAGGAAAGAAGTATTATGAAAGATTTATCCAATAAGTTCAGTTATCAAAGATTCACACATTCTATATATCAACCAGGAAGAAGGGAATACACTGCACAGAAGGAAATAACAGGGAAATTTACCTGCTTCAGTTTTAGTAATGAATGAAGAACAGCAATATCTCTCTTGAAGATTTACATTAAGTTAAATTCTTCAAGTAGCCTTGAAGGTTAAATTCAAGTCATCTAAGTTGGCTGAAATGACTGAGATTTTAATCTTCATATTCTATTAGTGAGTCTTAGTTTATTTTTGTCACTTGGAGCAGCATATCACCCTGTTGTGTCTAAAAAGCTGTGTGGCATGAGTGCATATACTTAATGTTTTAGGATCAACATCATTCTTCTTTATAGATACATTTTAGATATATATAAGGATAACATTCATCAAAGGGAATTTGCACCTGTAGGTGATACACCTTGCTTTTACTTTTCTTCCCATTCCTTCCCCTCCCTTTAACCTCTCCTCCCCACATTATTTACAAAAGCTTTGTTTCCATGTTTTCCTTGTATTCTTCTTTTCCCTTGTCCCTTCTTTCCTTTCCTCCTCCCTCTCCCTTACTCACCTTTCTATTTGAACATTTTCTTCCTTTTTCTCAATATCTATTACATATTTTGGTCCATATTTATACGTTCAGCTTCTCATACCAGAGAAACATGCAGTGCTTAAACATGCATGTCTGATTTACTGCCCATAAGAGTATGGTCTAAGGTCTATCCTTCTTTATGGTAGAGCAGTTCTCCACTGTGTATAAAACAAAAACAAACAAAGAAACCCAAAACACCTCTTCTCCCATTCATTGGTTGGTAGGCATTTGGGCTGTTTCCAAGACTTAACCATTACAAATTGTGCTGCTACTAACATGGATGTGCATATATCAATGTTGTACAATGCTTTAATTCATTCAGGATGATACTAAGAAAAAGAGTTGGTCAAATGGAACCTCTAGTTTCAGTTTTCTTGAGGAATCTCTGCACTGATTTCCACAGTGGTTGCACCAGTCTATACTCCCACCAACAGTGGACAATGGTTCCTTATTCCCCAAAGCTCAAACAGCAGTTGTCATTGGTTGATTCCTTGATAATATCCATCCTTATTTGAATGAATCTCAACATTGTTATGATTTTCATCTGTTGAATGACCATTGATGTAGAACAATTTTTCATATGTTTATTTGCCACTTCTGTTTCTTCATTGAAGAACTATCTATTCATTTCATAAGCCCATTATGGATTGGGTCTTTAAATTTAGGTGGTCTAATTTTTTTTTAGTTTTTTATAGATTCCAGATATTAGTCCTTTGTCTGAGAAATAGCTGGCAATTTTTTTTCCCACACTGTAGATTTTCTCTTCACTCTGTTGATGATTTCTTTTGCTGTATGTGTTTAGAGTTGTTTCTGAATCTTCTAACCTATTCCACTGATCCTAAGGTCTGGTTTTTTGCAGAAGTGATACTTCTGTGGAGCATGGCCTCAGATGGTTATATCACACAAGTGAACAAGTGACTAAATATGTATCTAGTTTTGTGGCATAACTGCACAGGAGGAACTACTTCAAATTACATCCAAACACTGCAGTTTGTCTGTGCATCTTGAGTAAGATTCAATCTAGGGATAAAAAGTAACTGAAAAAATAAAACAAAGTGCTTCTAGTAGTCACATTTTTGGAGGAGTACAGGTATGAGTGTCCATAACTATTTTATGTGTAATTTCAGAAAAGGCAAATAAAAAAATTATATTGGCCATGTTGAAGGCCAAAGTTTCTAGTATAGCAAAAAGAAAGTATACTTTTAAAATGATGAGACTGCATAAAATACTGTAGCCTTGAATACAAAATGAGAAATCTCTTCCCATTACTACTAAAAAAGGCTGGAATCAATAAGCACCCTAACACTCATGTTGTGCTCTCAAATAACATAACACTTCCTTTAAAAATAAACCAAAGCTCCTAGTGAAACACCTGATTTTATGATTGAGGTAAAAAATTCAAAGTGGTACCCTTATCATCTTGTAATACATAAAGCAGAGACAGTGTCAAAAAACATGAGATTGTCACACAAGACAACTCAGGGAGTTACCCATAAAACAAAGCACAGAAAACACACCTAGCAAAAGAACTATTAAGTACAATAAATCGAAACACATTTATCTCAATTGTATCCATGTGTTGTTAGTTAAAAATTAAATGCATCAATGTGTGCGTGCATAGTGTGTATCTATGTCTATTGAACCCATCCGAATATACAGTTTGAATGAGGCCAAGTAACTCATTACCTTGAAACTAAGCCCAATCCAAAAGTGGGCATCTGAGATGAAAACACACTTCTCAGATGAAGAAATGCAAATGGAAAATAAATATATGAAAAAATGCTCAATATCACTGGTCATTTGGGAACTGCAAATGAAAACAACATTGGGATTCCATCTCACACCAGAAAGAATGGCTGTCAACAAGAAATCAACCAATAACAAATACTGGAGGGGCTGTGGGGAAAAAGGAACTCTTCCCCATTGTTGGTGGCAATGTACAGTGGTGCAACCATTGTGGAAACCAGCGTGGAGATTCCTCAGAAAGTTAGGTCTAGAGGTCTCATTCGACCCAGCGATTCCCCTTCTGGGTGTATTTACAAAAAAACTGAAAACATCATATCAGAGCAATATATGCACACTGATGTTTATAGCAATGTAATTTGTCATAGTTAAATCTTGGAAGAAACCTTAATGCCCATCAACTAAGGAATGAATAAAAAAGATGCGGTATCTTCATACAATGTAGTATTACTCAGCTATAAAGAAAGATAAATTCAAGGCTTTTATAAGTAAACATAAGCAACTAGAGACCATACTTATAAGTGAAATAAATTGGACCAACATGTGTAAACATTGTATTGTCTTCCTAAAGTAAGAAATTGAAAGAGTAAGCAAAATCCTAAAAGTACAATAGATATTGTGAAAGGGGAAGAAGCTGCTCAAAAGGAAAAAACAACTAGGATGAGGAAAAGGAGAAAAGAAAGAAGGAAGGGAAAAAATATATATGTATGTATTAAATATATATATATACACACACATAAGATACAAAGATAATTGTAATACTAATTTCTGTTGGTTTATTGGAACAGTTAATGCTTAATTTTTCTCTAATTTTTAATCAATTTTGCATGCTTATATCTGATAATCTGAACAACTACTTTGAAGAAAACAATATGCAAAACAAATATTGTTGATTTCCTACCACCCTGCTTTCAAATTTTGTACCACTTTCTACATTTTTAAAATTTTTATTCTCTTTAAAATAAAAATATAGTAAAAAATGAGAACATAACAGAGTAAAATATATTGATGTAAATAAATAACAAATGAAGAAAGAATGGGAAGTCAGATATTTCCAATAATCACTGTGGCTACTAGCATCATATATAGGGAGACACTCAGTCTTCCAAATGAATATACAGTCTAACATTTTTGAAAGGTTTTGCCAAAAGTCAAATCTAACTCTAATAAACTATTCATTTACATTGAATTGGTCCTCAGTGATAAACCTATTAGGGATTCGATAAGCAAAATTTGGAAAGTAACAAAACTGAACAAGCCAACAACCACATCACCAGGTGAGAGTGTCTAAGTCATTTGTTGTTGTGAAAAGTACCTGAGACACAGTAAGGTCCCAACTTACAAACATGCCAGCTGTGAACTTTCACAGATACCAGCAGCCCACACATTGCAAACATTCACAGATGAGAACAAATCGCAGAAGCAGCTCACATGTGTGTTGGGCATTGTCGCAGTTGTGCTGCTGTGTGCTTACTGCACAGTGTGACAGTTTATAGTATTTGTGTGTGTGTCCCTGTGTGTGTGTTTGCTGTGTTTATGCTTTACACTGTATACTTGTGTTGAAGGTGTGTCAAGACTCACTGTGTGGAACTTACAAATGAGTCTGACTTACCAGTGTTCTCCTGGAATGGGACTTGTTGGTAATTCAGGGACATACTGTATTAATGTATAAAAAGGAAGGATGTATTTTAGCTCATGGTTTTAGGGGTTTCAACCCACAGTGAGAGAGCCCCATGCTTTTGAACTTTACCCATTGGAAGCATACGGTAGAGCAATCTCTTTACTTCATGGCAATCAGGAAGAAAAAGGAGGGACAAAAAGGAGTTTTACTCACAATATCCCTTAAAGAGTGTAAACCCAGTGACCTAAGACATATTAACAGGTTTCACCTGTCCCCAATATATGCCCCCAGTATTGCCATCATAGGTACCAAGGCATTAACAAATGGGCTTTTGCCTTTTTGAGACATTCTAGATCCAAACTGTAGAGGAGAGATATGGGGGGGATGGGGAAACAGAGATGGAGACGGGGAGAGGGGGAGAGAAAAAGGGAAAGAAGAAAAATAAGAATTATAAGAAAAGGAGGAGGAGGAAGAAGAAGGGAGGAGAGGAAAGGAGAAGAGGGGGAAGGAGAGGAGAGGGGAGGGGAGGGGAAGAGAAGAGAGGAGGGGAGAGGAGAAGGGAGAGGAGGACAGGAGAGGAGAGAAGAGGGGAGGGGAGGAGAGGAAAGAAGAGAAGGGGAGGAGAGTGAAGGAAAGGAGAGGAAAGGAGGGGAGAGGAGAGGAGAAGTAAAAGTGGAAGAGAGGGAGAAAAGTAGTTTTACTACAGCACTGATTCTCTTTTAAATCTGTTGACACATATATCATAACCCATACCAATTAAATATAAATTTATTGATACAAAACCAGCCCTTGGTATTTTTTTAATGATTCCCAGGTCATTCCAAATTTCCTCAACATGGGCATGATCAGAGTATTGTGCCCTTATGTACAGATGAAAGGAGACTTAAGTGATCCACCAAGCAGCTCTGGAACATGTGGGGTTTATTTAAATCATGTATCAAACAGGCAAATATAAGAAATACAAACCATTAAACTATTTGAAGGGTGGATCATGATTATTTGGTGAAAAAATATTTTAAATGTTTTTAATAAGATAATGTTTGGTTGTTCTTTAAATGCTTTACCTTTAAAGAAAAGGATTGAAATGGTTTTAGATGAAATAATGTGGTCTCGAAAAGGGGGTATATGGAGAAAGATATCAACATTTGTGCATGGTTATGCATGTATACAAGTAATCTGACACGGGGCCCTACACTGGTCATTGCTGTTGCCTTGTGATAAGGCTAGGGGAGATCCAGAATCATGCAAGTTCTGAGGTTTTATCCTAATTTGCAAGCTGACAAGCTAGCTTGCTGCAGTTTCATGAATACTGGCAAAAGACACAAAACCTCATAGAGACAGAGGATTTTATAACTCAGTTATGGCAATAAGGTATTCAGTGCTGGATCCTTGAGCCCAACAGGGCAACAGGAGAAGGACCAGATAGTAACACCTATGCATGCAATGCTCTGTGCTATGTAAGAAGAATCTTAAACTTGGGGAAATGAACCTTTTATAATAGGCTATACGATTATCTTTCCCTAGTCTCAGAGGGACTGGGGAGTAAATAAACCTTACTTTTACTCCACAGGGAAACACTATCACTAGCTTCCCAGTTTGTTTTTTATTGAAGCTGTCTTTGAAAGTTAGTACAGAGACAGGCTTCTTTTTCTCAGCACCACCCTTCCCCATGAAATGGGCAAAACCAAAATATCCATAGGGATATTGGTTCCCAATAGAGGGATTCATTTTACTAATCTTTCCATCACTGTATATCTTGAACTTCTATTTTTATGATTAAACCTCAAACACATCAGTATTTATAACTAAGATAATTGGAATAAGCACTCCAATTAAAAAAGCAGTGATTGAATAAATGACTTTTGGGTAAGGAGAGGAGGTAAAGGGGATGTAAAAAAAATTAAGATCTGTAATATACATGCACCAATTCCCCATGGTTAGTGTAATCATTATGTACAGTAAACATGTACTAATAAAAATAAAAGTTTAAAGGATAGATAAATAAACTGATTTTTTAAATTCCACTTGTGTACAATTAGAAGTCATAGCTATAAAATAAAGAACTACAAATTTGCAATTACATTGAAGAACAAGAAACAGCAGGCATATGTATACCAAAAAGAAATTTGGTGTTGCTATGCCAGGGATAATAGACTAACTCTAATAAGCCTTACAAGACAAGAAGAAAAGAGTTTAACTCAGAGCTAAAATAATAATTAAATATATTCTCCCAGCAGCAGACTTAAAAACATAAAGCAAATATTGACAAATTTAAAGCAAAAATTAAGAAATTCATTATCACGGTCAGAGACTTCTTAACATATCTCTCTTAGTAATTGAGATATCCGACAGGGCAAAATTAAATTGGAAGGCAGTATATGATTTGAATAAGATTATTAGCAAGTGACTGTAATGGACATTTACATAACTGTGTACTCAGTGAAAGAAGAGTTAGGTAATAAGCTGCAAACCAGCTCCAAGGAAGTTTCTGGTCATGCAAACCTTATTTCCTGATTTCATTGTGAATGTTAGAAATCAAAAGTGAAAAGAAAGCTAAGCATAACCAAACAGTTCACAGGTTTTAAAACACAAATTTATGTAACTTTTAGGATAAAAGAAAGCAAAACTTATAAAGGATATTCAACGTTATTAAGAAATAAGTGATGAAAATATCACCCATCAAATCTTAGGTGATACAGCTAAATCAATGATTAAAGAGAATTTATCATACTAACTCAATACCTTTAGAAAAGTTAAGAGACTAAAAATATTAACAGTACCTGTTGCTCAACGCCCAAATGAAGGGATGGTGTTTATTTTTCGACAAACCCTAAAACTTATCCCACACCTGTTCAGTATTCTCCATCTGCCCTGCTGCTGCTGTCCTCTGAGACTCGTTTTCCTTACCTGGGTATTTCAACAACGGTAGTATTCCTGCTATCTTTTTATTTCCTTGAATTCCATTCTTCCTGTACCAATTCTCAAGATCTTTGAGGGTATGGGTCAGATCACGTGACTGCGTGTCAAACTCCCAGGAATGTGCTGCCGATCATAACAGAAAGAACAGTCCTTCCACACGACGCCCGTCTGTGCCACTGTCTCATCTCTATTCGTTTCCATGTTTTGAACTCTGTTCTCAGACTCTTACAATTCTGCCATTAAGATATTAGTTGGTTTATGTTTTCATCTGAAGCTCAGATATTCTACCAGGATTTTTTAGGTGTTAGGCAGAAGTCAACTTCTTACAGTTATAGGATTAGGTTCCTGTTTTCTTGTAGACTGAGCCTAGAGGGCTTCCCAACAGCTAAAGACTACCTTTGGTTCTATCAAATCGTAAACATTAAGATGCTGTGGTACCGTTCTTTCCCCATCATACTGTTGGCAAAGTAGAAGCAATGAAGTTATTCCATATTGTTAAGAAACCATTTAATAATTGTCAGTAAGGAGGTAAATTAATGCAGTATTTTGAAAATAAATTTGTCAATCAATAGCAAAGTGTGGTTCTTTCATAAATTCACCTGCTTAGAATGAACTTGACAATATCAAGTTACTGTAGTAGAAATTGGAATAATATGAACTAAGAAAATATAATAGAATTTGTTTGTCTTAAGCAAATAATCATATTTTGAGATCATTTAATGTGTTAAATTAAAATTATATAAGTTTCTATTTTATATAATGCTGGCATATACTTACACATTATTGTGGGAATAATATAAATAGCATATAAATATTATTATGTACATCTCTTCCAATAATCCTACTCAAAAACACCTCCAGAGAGATCAAGAGAGATTGAGAGAGAGGAGAAAGAGAAAGAGAAAGGAGAGAGAGGAGAAAGAGAGAGAGAGGAAAAAAAGAGAGAGAGAGAATGAATTTCCCTTTTAAAAGTTCAAATAACCTGGTCAAAGTTAATGGCATAACTAATGGCAGAAAAAGATTATTTCTATTATACACTAATGTTTTCTTTGCTTTCTGTTATAAATTTGTACTTAGTGCCCTGGGAGGGATGCTAAACAATAGCTTTAATTAAATCATTTTCAACTAGAAAAATGTCCCTTAAAATATAAATCATAAAAATATTTAAAAGCCAAACATGGAAAAGTCAAGTTTCTAGAATTAATTTTAATTTTTGACACATAGATTCAAGATCTAGGTAAAAATAACCTAATAGCTTACCTGATTAGAATTCACTAGACTGAAAACTTATTAGACTTCCATCAAAGTCCTCCACTGGGTATTTTAGTGAAATCACCTGTGATCTCTTTTGACTTCTCAGATCTCCTCTTTTGCTTTTCTGGATTTCTGTAGATAACCCTGACATGTGGAAATACATAGGCTACTGTGGGCTGTGAAGAATATGATGAAAAACAAAGCATATGGAGGGAAAGTATGTCACCCATTGTCAATCTACAGGACTGGATTGTGCACACCACAGGAAATGTGATGCAACTGTCTTGTGGAATTTATGAAAACACCCCAAATTTCATATTCCATGGGTTGTCAAACTTTAGTGTGTATCAGAATTACCTGAGGACTCTGGCACAAGCAGAATGTTGAGATCCCCCTCTTAAGCTCTGATTCAGAATTTGTATAAGTTCCCATGTTTTGCTAGTCTAGGATAACACTTTGTGAACCATAGTTAGATTGTATTCCATTCTTCTAGTTTGCCACTTTTTTCAAGTTAAAACTACAAAAAATATATAGACATGGATTAGAGAGATATTGATGTTTTTCCCTACCCAAAATATAATCTTCTCAAGTTAATTGTTTATCTGGCATCTTTTTTTATATAAGCACTGGAGAAATCATAATAAATAAGAGATAGTATTTATTTACTTAAGAAAGTATTCAAATAGAAGATGCAGATAACAAATACAAAAGCATATATATGAATGAAATAATCCAGATATTTAAAAAATTATTTAGGAAGATAAAATATAATGGACCAATACCCAAGGGCTGGTGTATCAAGGATATTTGATCAGG
>NW_004955440.1:6967967-6981659 GCF_000276665.1 Chinchilla lanigera
TATTTTATATAATGCTGGAATATACTTACACATTATTGTGGGAATAATATAAATAGCATATATATAGGTAGCTAAATATTATTATGTGCATCTCTTCCAATAATCCTACTCAAAAACACCTCCAGAGAGATCAAGAGAGATTGAGAGAGAGGAGAAAGAGAAAGAGAAAGGAGAGAGAGGAGAAAGAGAGAGAGAGGAAAAAAAGAGAGAGAGAGAATGAATTTCCCTTTTAAAAGTTCAAATAACCTGGTCAAAGTTAATGGCATAACTAATGGCAGAAAAAGATTATTTCTATTATACACTAATGTTTTCTTTGCTTTCTGTTATAAATTTGTACTTAGTGCCCTGGGAGGGATGCTAAACAATAGCTTTAATTAAATCATTTTCAACTAGAAAAATGTCCCTTAAAATATAAATCATAAAAATATTTAAAAGCCAAACATGGAAAAGTCAAGTTTCTAGAATTAATTTTAATTTTTGACACATAGATTCAAGATCTAGGTAAAAATAACCTAATAGCTTACCTGATTAGAATTCACTAGACTGAAAACTTATTAGACTTCCATCAAAGTCCTCCACTGGGTATTTTAGTGAAATCACCTGTGATCTCTTTTGACTTCTCAGATCTCCTCTTTTGCTTTTCTGGATTTCTGTAGATAACCCTGACATGTGGAAATACATAGGCTACTGTGGGCTGTGAAGAATATGATGAAAAACAAAGCATATGGAGGGAAAGTATGTCACCCATTGTCAATCTACAGGACTGGATTGTGCACACCACAGGAAATGTGATGCAACTGTCTTGTGGAATTTATGAAAACACCCCAAATTTCATATTCCATGGGTTGTCAAACTTTAGTGTGTATCAGAATTACCTGAGGACTCTGGCACAAGCAGAATGTTGAGATCCCCCTCTTAAGCTCTGATTCAGAATTTGTATAAGTTCCCATGTTTTGCTAGTCTAGGATAACACTTTGTGAACCATAGTTAGATTGTATTCCATTCTTCTAGTTTGCCACTTTTTTCAAGTTAAAACTACAAAAAATATATAGACATGGATTAGAGAGATATTGATGTTTTTCCCTACCCAAAATATAATCTTCTCAAGTTAATTGTTTATCTGGCATCTTTTTTTATATAAGCACTGGAGAAATCATAATAAATAAGAGATAGTATTTATTTACTTAAGAAAGTATTCAAATAGAAGATGCAGATAACAAATACAAAAGCATATATATGAATGAAATAATCCAGATATTTAAAAAATTATTTAGGAAGATAAAATATAATGGACCAATACCCAAGGGCTGGTGTATCAAGGATATTTGATCAGGAATGACTTTTGAAGGAAAAGCCCTTTAAATTGAGAACTGGTAAGAAATGTTCCAAAAAGAAAGCAAGTGAAATGAGATTAGAGAAGATGCACATTGGAAAGAAGTTCAGATGTTATGCTAAGCAATGGGAATCAAAACCGAGAATATGATTGTCTCTACTTCCAAGTCCAAATATCTGCACTAATTCCTGGTACATAGTAAGTCTTCCACATATATTACTTAGCAAATAAATAAAAAGTTCTCAAATAAATGAGGAATAATTTTGTGTTAAAAATTATGGGTATGGATTTCAGTGTGTGGGGATATCTCTTATGCAAATAGAGATAGCACTATTTTATTGCTTTTATTAACTATAATGAATGACAAAATAAATGTAGAACTTTTATTCTTAAGTTCTTCTACAAGGACAATTACTGGCATTATTGAAATTGGAATATAAGAAGTAAAAAATGACATTGTCATAAATACCTTCTCATTGCTGGGACAGAATACCTGACACCCAAGGTTAAAGGAGGAAAGTTTTATTTTAGCTCACAGTTTGTAAAGATTTCAGTCTATGGCTCCAAGGCAGGGTGGCATGGCAGAGGGGCATCACAGAGAGGAAACAGCCCATGGCAGGGCAGCAAGGAGTCAGTGAAGTGAAGCAGCAGAAGCAGCAAGCCTCCCTATCCCTTGTATCCCATCCAGGCTACAAACATTTTCCATGGTGCCTCCCATGCCCAGGTTGGGCGTTCCCATTATGCACACTCAGAAATATGACAAAACAATTAGTGGACTACAGTTAACGCTTAAATTTTTTTTTTATCAATTTTGCATGCTTATATCTGGAAATCTGAACAATCAATCTGAAGATAAAAATATGCAATATAACAACCATTGGTGAATTCCTACCATCGTGTTTAGCGAAGCTCTGTTATCATTTCTAATGGTTTTTTCTAAATTATTTTTTATGCTCTTATTGGTTTGATCAGTCTTGTATTCCTGCCTCTGATAATCTGAGCAGCTTGGTTGAAGATAATATGTAATGTAACAACCACTGTTAATTCCTATCATTTTGCTCTGAAACCCTGTATCATTTTATTGTTTGTGTGTTGTTTTGTTTTTGTCTATGTTGTTGCTATTTAGTTACTTGTTTTTATTCTCTTTAAAATAAAAAGAAACAATTAGTGGACTAATCCAGTGCTACTTGCACACTTAATCCCAGTATCACACACCATAGATCCAGCCACCTCCCAAAAGGCCCACCTATGAGCACATAAGGCTTTGGGGAGACATCTATATAGAAGCCATAATGAACATATTATAGGGTATAAGATACTATAGGACATCTGGGAACTGTATGAATACGGTAATTATAAGACCAAAATATGAGTACTTTTTCAGACTTCTTTCTAGGAAGTGTAGGGGTAAAATAAAGTTTTATGTCAGGTGAGGATTTTTTTAGCATCTGTAAATCATGTTTATAAAATTGGTGCATTTCCTTCTCACATTTTCATTGCTATTAAATAACAATATACTGTTCAGTGTATTCCATTCACAAGATTTGAAGACAAGGAAGTTTTAGACAAACCTCTTTCTCAAAAAGTATTATTCCTTTAGGGCAATTTGCCATTATTTATGTTTTTATTTTTTATTTGCTTGTTCATAAAAATAATTGTGTGACAAGAAACAAAAAGTTAAGTGTACAAGCTGATAATGTAAAAATGAAAACAAAAAATGTAATGTCCTTATTCATCTTGCTTCATCCCAGCACTTTAGCAGTAATATTGTTGACCTTCTTCTCTGATGCTTTAAATTTTGTGGATACTAAGTATCTTTGTTCTATATCCACAATGAAAATCTGGGAGAATGTCTAATAAAAGGTAGCTTTCAAGTAAAGTGTTGTGTCTCTTGCATGAACATAATAGTGTCATGGTAAAAAATTTGATTAATGAACTAATGAGAAAACTGGTAAGATGTTAATAACTCACTCACAGTGTGGGAGTCGGTGGTCTCTCTAAGGTCCCCGGGAGAAAACAGCGAGAGGATTTAGAAAATAAAGACCAGAGAGGATAGCCGGGGTCAGGTGGAGTTACCTCCTGCCTGATGAGAAGGAGGACTACCCCCAGACAGTAGAGCACTTATTTATGCCCTGGAGAGGTTGGTTAATTTCCGCCTCGCTGCCCAGCAACCTGTTAACAAGTTACAAGGGCTTGTTTACTCTGAGGGGCTCCTGTGTTCTCACGCTGGCTTCATCCTGCACATGTAATTATTTTCCAGCTTCAATGGCTCCCAACACACAGGAGAATGTAATGAGAGTATATATTTATGATTAGAAAAAATGACATGAGTGTACAAATGGAAACAAAACTGATTCCTTCTACATAAAGAAATTAAATTTGTTCTTTACAGGACAGACTGAGCTTATCAGTAACAATATTTTGCACTGATATGCTAAAATTTAGAATTCTAAAAGAGCTCTAAAGGAATATAATGCTAGAATTGCATAATTAAGGTGAGTGTGCACTTGACAATGCATAATTTTCCCTGTAAACAAATTTCTCACTACAAAACAAATGGAAAAATAATTATACCTATCTTCTAAGTCTTTTTCAGCCAATGCATGGTAACAAGTGCAGATGTTCCTGTTGCCTAACTTTTGATTTAAACTTCTTCATACAGAGCCTCATATTCACATACATGTCCAGGTGCTGCACATAAAGTATTCTTTTGTTCATGTAGCTTTCAATAGGGCTGATATCATCTATCCAAACTTTCTCATGGTGATAATCATTGATTCACTGCCTTTGCTGTTGCTGTTACAAAAAAGTTTCAGTAATTTTTGTACTACTGTATTATTTTGCCTAATATTTCCACTATAGGCAGTGAAATTAGATAGAGGTTAGTAGACAGTCAGACAGGGATGCACATGGAAGGAATCAGCATAGAAGATAAGAGCACATCAAAACTGTGGCTGGAGGCACATCCATTGAAGACCAGGACTCAAGGAAAGATGGAAGATTCAGGCTTCTGTGGCTCCGTAAGGGATAAACAATAACTTGAGACCACGCTGTAATTGGTATCAACTGGACCTGTAAAATCTAGATAGGCATCAGTCACCAAAGTGGGTGATCAGAGCACCTGGACCCATACCTGTCCAAAAAAATGCCTTTGTTCTTTCTATGTACCATTGCAACAAGACCTGCTTCTCTACTGGATCAGTATTAGCCAAAAGGCTATATTTGTAACCTTATGGTTGATTACATTTGGACCCAGGTTATGCTCATCTGATGATGTTGTACCCACCTTGTTATGTGCTCTATAAAATATTCTTGGAGAAATAACCTCTGTGGCAACCTACTTTCTGGACCCCTCCTGTTTCTCAGGAGCTATCTCTTGGTAAATGTTTCTGGTTTTTACCCTCCATTGTTCTTTGAAATTCATTCTTCAATTGCAGGGGAAAAGAAATTGGTGCATCTGACATCTAGTAGATAGGGAGTTGTATTTCTCCTATATCATTTCCCTTTCTGTATTTCAAATTTCTCCAAATATATTAATCAATGATCTTGAACTTTTTTACGAGTACGTATTTGTAGTATACGTTTTCCTCCCCTGTGGGGAATTTCTCACATATATAATTCATTTTAATTCCTTTTCAACATCTCATTCTCTCCCCACCTCATCTCTTGATCCCTCCTTTTTTGTAGTGCTTGTAGTATGTAATATTTACATTCCTTGTGAGAGTTGGCATGTGCATGTAACATCTATTTCCTTTTTTCATACTTTTTCCCTCTCTTCTCCCCCACCAAGGAACAATAGAGTATAAAAGTAGGAAAGCTTTATTGAGAGATAGCTCCCTTTGTCTCTTAATGGCCTTACCCTTTGAAGAAGATGTCTTCTTATTTTCTATTATCTATTTTGTTTTTCTCTTTACTTATACATTCTGATTCTCATAGAATAGAAACAATACAATATTTGAGTTTGCGTGTCCGATTTCTTTCATTTGAAATTATGGTCTCAAGGTTGATCACAATTTTTTTTAAAGCAAGTATCTAATTGTTTGAAATATTTAGGAAGGTGTGGTGGCCCATTCCCATAATCCCAGCACTCCTGTGACTGAGGCAGGAAGATCATCTTGTGTACAGTCCCATGTAAACTACATAGTAAGATACTATCTCAAAAACAAATAAACAAATTACTTGAGGCATTTAAACTATACTGGAGGTAAATGAACTATTGCTTGAGATACCTAAACTGTATTGGATATATATGAAACTATAATAATATGACCCACATTGTTTATACTCAACATTTCAACCTTGCTGATGTAATTAGTACACCCAAAAGTCCTGAGATATTGTTGAGTTTTGCATTTCTATTCAAAAACAGCAATCTTTCCCTCTATTTATAGTAGGGATGTAAAGAATATGTTCAATTTTCTTCAGATAGAGTCCACATTTGCTGATCACTGGGAAGTCTTTTTTTTAAAAAAAATATATATATAACTGGAGTACATTAGGTTGAGAAGTTTTGGTTCCTACAACAAAGTGAAGCTCGGTGTAAGTTAAAAAACAGAATTACAGTATAACCAGTCATAAACCAGAAATTAACCTTGAATTGTGAATTTTCTTTCAGACTGCACTCTAATTAAGATCCAGTTATAATTAATCAAGTGGTTATGTTATCCGTGAAAGGTTTGCTCCCTAATGCTCCTATGGCCAGTACTTTTGCACTAGGTAGTTGCAAAAAGCCTTACAGAGTGGTCAACCTGCAAGAATGGAGCTTAGATCAGCCTCCCTGATCACCTGGCTTGGGGATGTCTTCGTTACTTTTCTTGTTTCTGGGACAAAATAGTCAAAACCTACAAGTTAAAAGAGGAAAGATCTATTTAGCTCACAGTTTTTAAAGATTTCAGTCCATTATCGACTGGCTCCAAGCCAAGGTTGTGTAGCAGACAGGTATCATAGGGAAGAAATAGTTCATAGTGGGCAGAGGGTAGCCAAATAAGCAAGGGTACTTTAACAGCATCTTTCTGTCCCTTTGATCTTATCCAGGGTTCTCACACACTTCAGATCCAGGCACCTCTGAAAAACCCCCACCTGTGAACGCTTAAAGCTTTGAGGGGACATCTAGACGCACACTATTGCATGGGGGATGGGTGAGGGTGGTCATAGGAACTGAGAATTTGCTTCTTGATCGCATGGTGAGAAGGGGGAGTTTAGCGTTCCTTTGTGCAGGCATAAATGGTCACTGTTCCTCTTCAAAGTTCTCATGTTTCTTGGGACTTAAGGCTTGTCCTGCATGGAGGATCTTGAGATTATAACTTCAAAAGGTCATTGTCTGCAGAAGCTGGTTTATTCTGGGTACATCCATTCTTGGAAAATCAGTTGTAAACCACCCTTGAATGGATTCTAGAAGCTTTTCCAGAAGGGGTGACTAAGAAATATGTTATCTGAGGAATTTCTGTCCTGTGTGTCTGGACCTTGCCTGACCTCAGTAACCAAGCATGGGCCTTGTGTCCAGCATGAATGTCTGCCCAGGCCATGAGGGAAGCACTCTAAGCTTCTTCCAAGCTTTTGTTCTGTCTGACTCATGAATGTATCAATTCTTACTTAGACTATTTTAAGTTATCTTTTCTGTTAGAACAAATTTTGAATTTTTATATTATTTTAGAGAGCAAAAATAAAAATGGTACAGAATTTCAAAACAAGATGATAGAAAATTGACAGTGATTGTTATATTGCATATTGTTATCTTCAAAGTAGTTGTTCAGATTACCAGATACAGGCATACAAATTGATTAAACAATAAGGCATTAACTGTTCCTTTCAATAAACCAATAGAAATTAGCAGTATAATTATCTTAATTACATCATACCCCAGCAATATATGTGCACTCCTGTTTATAGCAGCACAATTTGTCATAGGTAAATCTTGGAAACAACCCAAATGCCCATCCACTGAGGAATGGATAAAAATAATGTGGTATTTTTAAACAATGAAGTATTAAATTTATCTTATTTGATGTTTTTCATTTAATGTGGCTTACTGCCCTTCATAGATGATTATGCACATATCAAAAGTAAAAATTTTAAAGAAAAAAATGGAAAATGAAGTGATATGACAATGTGAAACATCTCACTTGTCTCAAATGATTGTTTCACACCTACATAGGGAAATTATTCTTCATCCAAGGTTGCTTTCTGCTTACTTGCTAGTTCTACCATCTAAATGTAGCCAATCCTACCCATTTTCCCAGATCTGCAGGAGGTGCCTTCTGCCAGGTCTTACTTTGAAATGTTAATCTTTCAACAGCCCTTCTGTTAGTTATCTAGTGCTTACATTCTGATGCATCCAAATTCACAGCCATTCAGGTGGAAAGAAAATCTAAGAAATTTATTAAAAAGAGAATAAAAGCTACAGACCCTGGAAGAAAAACCCCTTTTTCTCTCCTTCCCCTGTACTTTCACCAGTAGGAACAAAGGAATATATAAAGTTGACCAACACTAAAGAAGCAAATGAAATCAGCATCTCAGGAAGAATTTAGGCTCAAAGACAAAAGAAGTTCAAAAACGAAAAGACCTAATTAGTTTCATTAGTGTTTCAGTAGAATTCAGACCTTATTCAGAAGAGGGTGGGGAGAGTACACTAACTGTCAGTGGGAATGAACACTTTGGAACTCTTGACAGCTAGGAAGGAAGGTAATAATTTTACTTAATTTATTTTTCAGGTTCATTCATTTAAAAGAACAGTTCCATTGCTCTGGACAAAATACAACTGTGATTGCAGCTTTTCTAGTCAGTGCACTGGAAATATCAGTAAATGTCTCCAACTGGGAGAAAGCTACTGGCTGTATTTCCACATATTATGTACACACACGCATGTTGTTTTTTTCTCCTCAACCCTTTGATGGTCCAATTTTAATAAACTTTAACACATGTAAGTAGTATAATCATGTAAATAATTATCTCAAATATTACAGATACAAATACACACATTATTTCAATCCCAGAATTTAAAGACTTACACTAATTATACCAGTGGGTACAGGATGCAGTCACACTGTGAAAGCAGAGGGACTCAATTGTGTGTATATGTCCAAGGCTGCACAATTTGGAGCAGGAAGGTATTTGAAGATGAAAACAACTGATGTACACACCCCTGTGTTACTGTCTGTTTTCCTCAGGTATCTACCCTGTCTGTCTAGGCCACATTATTAATTAAAGACTTGGTTAAGTTTCTTATGCAAAGGAGTTTCAGAATTGAATACTACTCACACTATGCCATAACCCCAAAAACATCCATCTGTGTAGAAAACATCCAGATTGGGAGTGTCTTCAATTTTTTTCTTTTTAAATCGCTGAATCTCTCTTTACACATCAAAGTACATATATATTCACTTTAATTCTCATTACTAGGACTACTCCATGGCAATTTTTTGTCTTGAGAGCTGGGGAACCAATTTAGAAAGATGAATATGGAGAAGTGCAATAATGAAGAAAATCTTATTTCGAAACATTTAGCAACCTGGGTGAGGAAAAGGACTAAGAGCAGACAAAAAGGAATCAATAATGGCATAACACTAAGTGTCTTACTTTTCTTCGTGCTGAGACAAAACACCTAACACCCAAAGTTAAAGGGAGACAGGTTTATTTAGCTCATAATTGTAGAGGTTCTATCCTACAGTAGAGTGGCTCCAAGGCAGGGGGGCGTGGCAGACAGGCATCAGAGGGGATAAACAGTTTGTGGTGCCAGAAGATGACAAAGCAAGCAAGAGAAAAGCCTCGTTCTGTCCCTCACATTGCATGCAGGCTGTGGGGATTAGGGAGGTGCCAAACCAATCAGGACTGGTTTAGTCATCACCTACGCTTAACCTAGCACCTTTAATCCTAGCGTTACACTACAATCAGCCACAAACTCTAGGTTCAGCCACCCCTGCAAGGCCCCACCTGTGACTGAAGGAGGCTTTGGGGGAACATCTAGACACAAACCATAACACTAACAGAGTACCATATAAACTTCTATTGGAAGATTTATCTCATTTTTTAAATGTTTTATTTAGAAAATTTGCATTTCATAGTAGAAATAATGTGAAAAAGGATATGAGTATATAGAAAGTCTGAAATATTAAGAAAAAGATGAAAAATAATGCACAAGTAAACATGAGTTATAAATTTTCTGGCAGCCACATGATCACCCCAGGAAACAACTAATATTCCCTGGTGTGCTGGACGGCTAAACAATGCTGCTGGGTAGGTTAGTTTCATTTTCAACTTCCAGTGTTTTCCATTTACAATGTGTGTAAGGCCAGGGATATAGCTCAGAGGCACAGCACCTGCCTGGCAAGCACAAGGTAATGAGTTCAGTTCCCAGTACAAAAAAAACAACAACGTGTGTAGTAGGATACTACTCCATCAAAAGTTGAGCAATATCTGTGTATACATATGTAATGGTTGATACACTGTGTCAGTTTGAGAAATCCAGGGCCGGGGATATAACTCAGTGACATAAGGGCCTGCCTGGCAAGCTCAAGGTCCTGAATTCAATTCCTCGTACCAAAAAAACAAAAAATAACTCTAGAAGCTTAACTAGATGACTCAGCAGATCTATATCCTAGGGTGAAAGGGACATGCCCTTACCACTCTAGTATGTTGTTCATTGTATCAATTTGAGAAGTTTAAAAGTTTAACTAAGTGACTCAGCAGGGGTCCAGGGGCCTCACTTTGTAAACATCCTCAGCCTGAGCAAGAGGAGGTCACGGAGATGGTGTGAGTGCTGTACTCACCCGAGGGCAGGTGGCCTGCATACAAGACAGGAAAAGAGGCTCACTCTGCCCGCTTTTTGCTTTTGTTACTTTTGCTGTCTTCTGCCACCTTAGACTGTTGCCCTCTGCCATGACACTCTGCCTTGGAGCCAGCTGATTAAGGACTGAAATCTCCATGAACTGTGATCTAAATAAACCTTTCCTTCCTTAATGTTGTGTGTTTGTAACTAAGTAACTAAGACAATACCTATATCTATCTATCTATATCTATATCTATCTATATGTATATATCTATCTCTGTCTCTACCATCTCTATATCATCTATATGTATATCTATGTTATAATAATGCCCATATGTATGCACAGTGTGTGTGTGTGTGTGTGTGTGTGTGTACAGTCCAGGGAGGCAAATGGTTTAAGGAATAAACCATTCTTGGCAGTGAACATTTCATTTTAAGAATAGTTGGGCTTTTCCATAAGCTTTGCAAATGCACATATTTATTGATTCAGTAGTTTGTCTTGCAGGAGCTGTTCTGATAAAACATTTTGTTGACCGAGAAAGCGATATATAAATAATTAATTAGGATAAGGAGTAGAGAAAATTGGAATTAGATTGTGTCTGTTTCTCTTTTAAATAAGATTTAGAAGAAAAGGTTCGCATGTAGTATGAGATAGCACAAATCGACACTTCTCTGGGAATATGTGAACATAGAAAATTTTTAGAGAAATCTTCTTCTAACCAAATTCTCTATCTTCTTTTTACTAAAGTTTATTTGTCAAGAAACCTTATTGTGTAGCTCTTTTTTCAAAATTCTGTTGTGACTGCATTTTTGTCATCCATTTTTAAGAGCATAGGCATGCTCATTTTCCTTCTTGGTTCCAAGGTTAAAAACTCATGGGGCATAAAAGAAAGGGAAAATGAATATTACTTCCAGAGAAGACATTTTCAATGAAAATACTTGTCCATAGTTAGGATTTCATATGTATCATTATCACGTCTGTAAAATTCAAATCATGGAGGAAAATACATATTTTACGTAAAATGGATATGTGGTAGAAATGAATAGTTCTATTTTAAAAGTGTGACTCTTCTTATCTCCTCTTTTGTAAATCTCCAGAAGAAGAATCCTGAGAAAAAAACCAGAAGAGTTATAAAAAATATTAAAGGTGCTTTTTCTCACCCAGGAAGAGATTCTTTTAAGGCCCTGGGAGGACATTTAACAATATATTTTCTTTTCAAATGTTTTATGAAAGTCAAAACAAGAAAATATTTTAAGTGTACTGCATGAAAAGCATTGTTTCTATCTGCTGTCTGCCCCTCTTTCTGCTTGCTGTTTCATCAGGTAGCTCAGGAATGGCCATGGGCGTTTTGAGATTCATTTAAGGAGATGAGCTTGGTAATTTCAATTTGAAGATGTTATGGATGGTTTGTTGTCCTTCTAGAAATAGTTAAATTAATCTTAGCCTTCCATGTACAGTGGCAGTTTCTAAAATTAATATTCTTATTTTCTGTGCTGACTTACCCAGTGTCCTGATGAGGAGATGGAAATCAAAAGCCATAAGTATTATGAATCTATTTGATGATGCAAGATGTTTTAGAAAAACCTGGTGTAGAACAGCCAGTGGGAAAATGTGGGAGTTTCTACAAAATTGAAGAGAGAGGTAGAAAAATCCAAGATGATGTAAAGTGCAATTCATCAAGAAGTCAAGGTCAGAAATGTGTACTATCATCAGTAAGACTCCACACCTCAAATCAAGAAGGGGCTTGTATTCTAAGACAAAGGTGGGCCATGGTTAATTCAAATGTAGCTGGGTTTTGGCAAAGCCATTAACATATCTACGTAAAGAAACATTCTGGACATCAGTGTTGGCCATAAAATGCTAGTTAAAATCACTTTATCCTGTATGTTTGCAGTACGACCAGGTTCACTTGTTGTGCAAGATGACTAGAATCACATGAAGCTGGATTTCTACGCAAAGCATTAAAAACAGATAAGTAATAAAGAAGAAACAATGTGAAATCTAATGAGTTAGGAGAAATTAGAGGCTTATTTATTAACTGTTTTCTAATGATCACAAATGTACATTTGGTGTTCACTGATGTCTAATGAAATGAAGAGCTCACTGAAGAATAACATATATATAAATATACATATACCATTATTGTGCTGTCTCTCTCCCTCTCCCTCCCTCTCTCTCTCCGCCCCCCCTCTGCCATAGTAGGATTTCACTCAGCTTTCACAAATGTTGAAAGTCTATAAATCTCCAATTTTAAAACTTTTCCTAATATTAAATATTGACTAATAGATGTTTCCCAATCTCTGATATTTCCTGCCGGCTGTGGTGGTACATGCCTGTAATTGCAGCACATGAGAGGCTGAAGCAAGAAGACTCCCCTGAGTTTGAAGACAACCTGGGCTCCACAGTGAGTTCAAGACCAGCCTGAACTACATAGTGAGGCTCTCAAAAAAACAAAAAAATTCTATTATATATTGACATCTACAATAATTCTTTCAATTCTCTTAACCTATATCCTAATATACACTAATCAATGATTTCATTAAATGTATAGCTTTACTTATTTTTTTACAATCAGTCATCCTATATGCACATTTTATTCTTTATTTAAAATACATTTTATCATTTGTTATAACCAGTTTCTTGCAAACATCTTAAACTCCTTTGCACTTTCCTTCTACTACATCTGTGTGGCGAAACCTGAGTCTTTATCACACCCATTTAACTTCTTTGCACCACAATCACTGGTAAAAGTCGGTAGGGGAAATCACACAATGTTCTTATTTTAGACCACAGGCCACAAATGGGCAATACCTGTGGCCAGGCAAGAGTTCACACTCCCTTCCTTTCCTTACATTTTACCTTGCTCCTTGTGCCCGCGATTAAGCAACAAGTGCATCTTTACTATAACTTATGGCACTAATACAACAAAGAACATTATAAATAGAAGAACGCCTGAGATTCCAGTTCTCTCTGAAATAGTCATTATTATCATTTTGATGTTTGCCTTTGCATACATCTCTTTATTCGTTCACGTATATAAAATTTTTTATAAATACAATCATATTATTTGTATTGAATTGATTCAGGAATTTTCTCATTACTACCCCATTTTTTTGCTCAGATCTATACTGAAACTGGTATCCTTATCTCTCACATCTATATTTTCTCCTACTTGTGCATCCACAAAGTTGTATGCAAACAAATGCATTTTTATGAGTTTACCCTCTTGTTCATACAATGGAATTATATTAATTTTTACTTAACTATATCTCATAGAAAATCTTCAGCGTCATCTGCTGTATAGTTAATCTATTCCAATTCATGCAATATTTTAACAGCACAACTTATGCAGCCATTCTTCAATATTAAGCATGCAATTGTGTTTTACTTTTGGTGACTATAGCTAGAATTATAAAAAATATTCTTTATATAGGCCTTAGATGATTGATAATTTACATATGAATTACAATTTTGTGTTCAGATGTTTTCCATTAAAAGGTTGTGAGTTTTTGGAATTTTATGGCATTTACCTACATGTCATCCAAACTGCATGTATTTCTCTCTCTGTCTCTCTCTCTCTCTCTCTCTCTCTCT
>NW_004955440.1:6981759-6984735 GCF_000276665.1 Chinchilla lanigera
TATATACATATATGCCAATCTTTAGTTCTATTAAATACTTTCATAATGTTTCCTAGGTTAATATCAAATGTAAATTTAATTTACATTTCCCTATTGCTGCATTTGTGAGGTTTTGTTGTTTATTTGCAATGAGATTCCCAATATTAACACAACAAAATACAATGTTGAAAAACCAAATGTTCTCCTAAAATCCAGGAGTCTTTTTAAGGAAAAATAAGGAATGATGTGCCAATGAGTTTCGGTTACAGGGAAATAGAAAAGGAAGGAAATAAGTGACTAATCTGGCGTGGAGTGGGTGAGGTTACTAAAGGGAAGACGGAGACTGAAGAGCCGCGACTCCACTGCCTGCACGAGGTAAATTACATGAACAAACAATTCGATAGAAAGAAGGAACATTTCTCATTATCTTCAAAGTGCTGTTATGCTTAAAATTGGCCAATATTACCTTTATCTGAGGCTTCATCAAGTAAAGAAATAACGGATAGAAACCATGCTCAGCTCTGGATCATAAGCTAAGGTCTGAGTGTGCCTGCAGGCTCCAGCTTGACCTCGTGAATCCTGATTTCCACAGAAATGGTAGTAACTCTACAGGCTGAAAACTTTGTGCGTCTTAGACCTTTGGTAGGTCAATAAATCTAATAAAAACAAGGTTATTGTTAGTGATTGATTGCATGATTCTTTCATCAGGACCAGGTATATCCAGGCTTGTTAGTTTCCATTATTATTGTAGAGCCATGCATGGTAACATACAGGGACCAAGATATTTATAGGTTAATAACAATGACATTTGGAGTACACTTTCAAATACTATAGGAAAACAGCGTGGTGGAATAAACACAAGAATGGTAAGTTATTGATAATTATTAGTTATATAATAAGCATGGAGAAGGGTTTTACAAAATATATCCATTATTTGCATAATAAAAAAGTCTTAAAGGTAATAAATATATAGAGAAAAGTTAGATCAAAATTTCTCTCTTTTTTGCACACACATCTATATATTTATTTAGTTATCTATGTATGTATCTGTGTATGTATCTATCAGCATACTCACATGTCTTTCTATCCTTTCTGAATAGCTATGGTTATTTAAAACCACTTGGGCAGTGGTTGTGGGGTGTGTGTGGGGGCATATGTGTACAGATATCTGCAGATTTTTAATGCTACCATATTTAATCCATTGTTAAAAAGCAGAATTCTGCCCTTCTTACTTAAACCTGTATTCACTCTTGCATGCTAACTTTTACAGAAAAGTAATATTCTCCTCTTTTTTGACATTGTGCTACTAAAATTTAGCATTATAAATAGAGCAATCCATTGGGTAAAATTGAGCAGTGTTTCAGAGACAAGATCGTAAGTCCTCAGTAAGCTATTTTCTTAACAGTCTTAAGTTGAAGAGGATTTAAGGATTTATTCTGCCTTTCAGCGTTAGCTTCATAAATACTTGCCCTCTCTTTTTATGGGTAAAGAAAGGAGTCCTTTAAGTGGATAACTCGGCACCCGGAGTGCCCTAGATTCAGTAAAACACTGCAAAGAAAGGTAGCAATTCTCTCCCTGAAGCCTCTTGGTTTAAGCTCTGGCAATTCAAACAATTCACATTCAATTTTATTCAATTAATAAAAAGAGTGAATTCTGGAAATCTTTTGATCTGGAAATACTTATTTAAAATTTAGAAATACTAAAGAGGAAAAAAACTTTTGAAAAGTTTACAAGGAGTGTCCATGGAAAGGAATATATATATTTTGGATGAAGATAAGAGACAAGCAAATAAAAGCCAGGGCAAAATGAAAGCAAATCTATAGAAAGAGAGAAAACTCACCAGCTACGTACTGGATCAAGGTCACTGGAGTACACAGCTCCTACTGGGGGAAGAGAGAAATAGACTGAGGAGATGAAGAGCCGAGCAAGCTGCCTTATCCAATCCATTCTTGTGTTGTACATTAAGAAGACTCAAGGTTGGTAATCAGGCTTCATTATTTTAAAGTGAATTAAAAGTAAACTTTAAAACATAAAATTTGAGAATAATTTGTGTGTGGTTCTTAAATAGTATAAATGAGTCCTGCTTTCAACAAGAAACTAAACCTTAAGATAAATGTTGGTGGCAATTAGCTCTTGGTTTGTTTGTTTGCTTACTGAGACATCTTCTCACTGTATATTTCAGGCTGGCCTCATACTCACAGTGCTCCTGTCACAGTCTCCTAAGTTTTGGGATTATGAGAGCTAACATGCCTGTGCCTGGCAAATATTAACTTGTATGGCAATTTATTTATATCACAGTAGCACATGTCAATTAAAGAGTTGCTCAAAGTCTGTTAAAATATGTTTGCTCCAAGCTTACAGAGAAGATGTGATCTCCCTGTGGACCTATTTCAGGTAGATAAGGAATTTAAAACCCAGTAGCTATTTAAGAGTGAAAGAATATTTTTATTATGTAAACAAAGCATCAGGGGTCTGGGGATTTAGCTCAGCGGCCCACCGCCTGCCTGGCAAGTGTGAGGTAGTGAGTTTGGTTTCCAGTACTGGAAAAAAACAAAGAAAACAAAACAAAACAAAAAACACCAAAAAATCCTCAAAGCACCAGGTGAACTAAAAGTAATTAATATATTATATCTTATTCAAATATTTTGGTATATAATGACCCAGACTTTGACATCACTCCAAATCATTAAACATTAGTTACTAGGACAATAATTCATGAGAGATGAAACTCTATGTAAAGATGTCTGTGTTGCAGAGAAAATACAGCATTTAGATATTTCTCAGAAATTATACTTAAATGTTTTGAATTCCTCTGGGTAACAAAATTATACTATGTGGGCCTTGCAACTTAAAGAGGTGAAGACTAAATACATTCCAAAGTAATTTGGTGACAATAATTATGGATGAAAGAATAAAAGGAGAGAAGGAGAGGAAGAAAGGGGAAAAAGGAAAGGAAAAGAAAGAAAAGGGAAAGGGAAGGGGAAAGGAAAGGAAAGG
>NW_004955440.1:6985039-7074484 GCF_000276665.1 Chinchilla lanigera
ATTTAATGAGAGACTAAATCTCTTTTTCTCCCAATGCACTCTACCAATTCCTTGGCAAGATATAACAAATGACTAGAAGTGCTTCCAAGTATCACTGTGCAATATCAGTCACATTTCATTTTAAATCTACCACACCAAGAAATATACCAGCATAGCATCTAAAGATAAATTAATATTCATGCTTTCTAAATTACATCTGTGACTTCAGTCAATTAAAAGTTTTAAACTCCACAGAGTTTTATTTAAATGCTAAGCTATATGTTTTGTTTTTTCAATTTTTAATTTAGATTCCTAAACTCACTCTCAAGCATCACCTGAGTTAGTATCTGTACTTTCTGGTTTAATCTTCTTTCTGGAACAGGATTAGTGTGAGGTGCATCGTATAATCACGTAACCCTAATTTGTCAGGATAAATTATACATCAGTTATGCAATTTCTCAGTATCTAGAGATCATTTGATATAATTAGAATCCAATTATGTAATTGCTAACTGGAACTAAGTCAAGTTATTCTGATCTCAAGATAATATACAGTAAATACTTCACATAATGTGAAGACATGTTTCTGATATTTATCATATTGAGTGCATGTTATTTAAACATTATGTAGATCAGGGTTATTAAGAAAATATAGAAGTAATAGATGACTAAATAATTTATTTACATATCCAAATACTTAGGGCCCATTCAAATCATTTGGTTGAAGTTGTTGCACACTTTTCATGATTATATCATCATTCAAAGCGTTCTGAGAACTGCCTTACCTACTTTCCCTGCCTCAAAAGAAAATTATATTTATTTCTTTAGAGTGATATATTGTTTCTGACTGAAAGAGAGCATTGGAAGTTTAATCAGGCAAATTGCTCACCAGAGTGACATCCAGATGTTTTCGGCTGCCTCACAAAAGATATTCATCCTCACAGAATGAATATTTGCAAACCTCAAAAATGCTATATGGGTTTCTTGTCAGGTTCTAATAAGAAATGAAGCAAAATTAAAAATAAACATAACATCCTATAAATTCTATAATTTCCCTGGCACTTAAATTGCATCTACACATTAAAGAGTTTGTTGAAATTTTACACGTTATTTTTTCCTCTTCAACACCATAATACAGTACCTTATGCACAGGAAATGCTTGATACAAGAAAGTACTTGCTGTAGACCAGAATGTGGGTGCCATTTGGTCTTGGAAATTGGTATGACAAGTACAGAGGACTGCTTTGTTGCCATCAATGAAGAGAAGACCATCAGAATCTTCCTATATACATGCACCTGGACATGCATGTACATATACACACATAATGTTATTGCTAGAACCATTCTTTACTACTGCTGAAAGTCATTAATGACATACAAGAGTTTGATCCAGATACATGAGGATAATTGCTGTCTTGTTACCTGTGTTGGCTTTAGAAAGATACAATCAAAAATACTAGTTTAATTCTTGTTTCAGTTACTCTTTCTTCACTGAGACAAAATGCCCAGCACACACAAAATAACAGAGGAAGAGCTTGTTTCTCTCACAGTTACAGTCCAGGGATGGCTGGCCACAAGGCAGAGATGCTGTGGTGGAAGAGCCTCAGCAGGGGACAGCTTCTCATGTCACAGCAGCCAGAAAGCAGGAAGTGAAGACAGAAGCCTGGGAAGGGGATAGACCTTCAGATCAAGCCCACATCACCCTATCTCCAAGCAGGCCTTACAGCACTTGGAGCTCCGAACTCTGAGGACAGCGCCCCTGGATCCAGTCACCCTCCAAGAGTTGCTCTTCTGAGTAGACACACCTTGGAGGATATTCAGATCCAAACTATGACACGCCTCAACGTTCATCCTCTGTGCTAGTTCTCAAGGCTCACAAGAATTTCCTTGACTACACGCTCTAAGTCTATTATTACCATGGACTTAATTGCTCTTCATTATAGACAGTGCTCCTGATCCTCAAATATGAATTTTCATGTTAAAATATTTTGTGAGTGGATGTCACTGTTGATGGGTTAAGCATACTTTGATTGGATGTAATAAAAGTATTACAATAAAATGAGTATGTACACTTAAAATAATATCAAAACTTACTCCAAAGTAAAAACAAGACTTTACATATTACCAAAACAACTAAACAAGTAGGTTATAATAAGATTATATAGTCTAATAAATAATACCACAAATATGTTTGATTTTCTGTGTTATTTAGTATTTTACATACGATAATAGTATTTTTATATAGTTTGAAAAGAAAGCTAATTTTATAAACTCAAAGTGATTAGCTAATTTCTAATCTTAGCTTTCTGAGTATAAAATTATTACTTTGAAAATTTTGTAAGGCTTATCACTTAAAGAAATTAAAAACGTCTCTGATAAAAAATTAAAGTAGCCTCTCTAGTATTATTTTTCATTGTGCACTCCATAGTAAAGAGATTTCATGTTGAACAAAATTTCCCTAATGTTTTAGTTTACATAATGTTGCCATACATATAAACTTAATTTCTTTAAAGTGTAAAATATGAATGAAAATTTCAGTTCGAGATGCATTGTTTATAGTATCTACTCACTCACCCCAAAGTTGCTCTAAAGCAGAGTCATTGCCAGGTAGGATATAAGTCTGTACCCTCTAGGACTTCAGTTTAAGGCAGATAGATGTCAACCTAAGGCATTTCATGCTCTAAATGCTAAGTGACAGGAACAAAAAAATCTCCCAGGTACTCAAAACTATCCTTCATGTGTTTTCTGTCTCTCTATTCAATAACTCTCCAGCCCATATATGCAATTCAGAAGCAGACTGATGTTAAATGAATGTGTCTTCTGCTTTAGTGCTTCTTAATTGCTCATTTCTTTTCTAGACCATAGAAAATGATACTGTACACAATTGCAGGGGAAAGCACCATATTAATTATATTATACAGTACATAAAAATGTTCTTTCTAATGTTTTGTTGACATATGTGGTATTGATCACATTTTAAAATAGTTTTTCTAGTTTGTATCTCATTATAAATATTTGCTTTTGCACTTACTTGTGCATTAGTAACTATATATGTGTTTGATTCCACAGACTTACAGATTGTTTATGCTTCAGAGATCATTAAATCTGATGCAACTTCTTAAAAGCTCATTTAGTCAACATTCCTTGAGTCTAGATTCTGAGAAATTTTCCCAACTGATTTCCATTCTCTAAAATACTATATTGTTCATCTCGGATCCAAATTTTGATTGAAATCATAATATTTGTTCTAACTGCATATCTGGCGGTTGATCCCTTTATTAAAATTGTAGTAACTACCATTTGTACTAATCCAGAAGAGGCTTTTATGTACTGAAATATCTTACTGCTACAGTGACAAATTATGAAAAAATAATGCCTCATTTTTAAAAAATCCATAATTTAAAATTTAAATTTAAATTTAACTAAATTTATTTTCTTGAGGTGCCTGAAGTAAAAAATCCTAAAATGAATATGTCAACAAGGCTTTAACCTCAAGCTTCTAGGGGAGCATGTTCCTCTGACTTTCCCTGCTGCCTGCACTCCCTAAGTTATTTTGTTTTGTTTTGGTTTTGCTTTTGTTTTTGTTTTTTTACGGTACTGGGAACCGAACTCACAACCTTGTACTTACAAAGCAGGCCCTGTGCCACTGACACTCCCTAAGTTTTGAAACCTTTTTCAGTGCCAGCAAGAAGCATCCTTAACTCCTTTTCCTTCTCTTGGCCTCCACTTTCTCATCATCTCTCTTTCTTTCGTTCTGATGCTTTTGACTCCTTCTTCTCCTTATAAACTCTTGTGATTACTCTGAGCCTACACAGATAATATATGATGTCCCCAAATCACGATTCTTAATCACATCTGCATATACACTTTGGTCAAATTAGCTCACAAATTGTGGACACTAGGATGTAGATCTTTTGGGGGCTATTGCTTGACTTTCCTTGCCCAGATCTTTAGCTAGTACCTCTCCACTTTTATAACCATATATCTTATCATGTACTATCCCCCACAAATACATGATACTCCAGGAGAACATGCACAAAAATGTAACATGCTGAGGTCTTTCTTATAGTGTACTCAAACTCAGTACTTATGGATTCTAAGTTACTTGTTGTGACAATGCAGAAAGTGGTTATCCATCTTCTATAGATGAGAGAACCAAGCTTCAGAAAGGTTTAAGTATGTACACAAAGAACAATCAGCCAGGTGAATTTAGACCTATGACTCCAGAACCACATTATTCACTGCTAATTACTATATCACTTTGTTTTATAGCCTCCAAATGTTTTCCCTCACACATAAGGATGTATCCTAACTCCACCTTCTCCCCAGCAGTTCTCTCTGCTTCTAACCTTCACTTATGACTCATTTCAATAATCAGTTCTCTGAATCCCTTTGGAAAACTGTTCAATTTTGTAGTCTTTTCTTTCCCTTTTTATGCCATATCCATTTCTGTTACACCCACTCTACTGTGTCTAAGGATTTCTTTATCTACATGTGTTTTTTTTTTTTTTCGTTTTTCTCTGGTACCGGGAACCGAACTCACGACCTTGCGCTTGCCAGGCAGGCGCTTTTGCCGCTGAGCTAAATCCCCAGCCCCTATCTACATGTTTTACTGTAAAATATCTCAAACTCTGTGAGGAAAGAAGTAATACCTTCAGTGATCTATTTCCCAAGACCCTCCTGCTGTGACTGGGACTTTCTAAGTCACTTAACAAATGTTTTTTGAGTGGAAAAAAGGCACAGTATGTAGGAGTGTAAATTTTGCTTAGGAGAGTTAGGTCACAAAGCAGGGGAAACAGCACAGTTTATTTGAGAATCACAAGTATTTTGTTTTGGCTGGAACATAGCGTAAAATGAAGATGAGAATGTGAAAGTGAGGTAAAGAGACAGGAAGGACAGACCACAGGAAGTTTTATTAAAGTGTACGGCTGGAAATTTATACATAATGTTCTGGGAATACATTGCCAGGATTTTTAATAAGAAAATGCATATTAAATTTGGATTGCAAATTTTTAAAATTCAGTAGCTAACTTCAACACCATGCACAATTATTTTTTTTCCCCCTAATTCAGGGAAGTAGGATTAAGAGTCAGACAAATAACACCTTTAGTCATAATTTCTATCATGAAATAGCTTAGTATCAGCATTTCTCTTTTGTTAACACCACACTTCACCAGCATTTCAAGCAAGATGATACACTGAGATATTTTCATTCAAAGACCTTGCTTCCTTTGTTTTGGTTCCTAAAGCACAAAAAGGAGCTGTAATTTTTGTACTCTTAAGTTCTTTCAAAGAGAATTCTGTATTTTTAAGAAACATCCTACATTTTAAAAGTTTTTGTAGTGAAACAGACTCAAATGGATCAACAAAAACCTAGCAACAGTTGTATCATACCCATAATACATGAGAGAGAGAGAGAGAGAGAGAGAGAGAGAAAGACAGAGAGAGAGAAAGACAGAGAGACAGAGAGACAGCGAGAAGTAATTTGGGTTTTTGTAATCAGTGATGAACTTGACCCTAGCGGAACAATGAAAGCAGAGCCCTTACATGCAGTGCAAGGTGTCTTCAAAAGACCAAAAGGTGTCTGGCATTGTTATGGTTGATACATTGTATCAACTTGGGAAGTTTAGAAGTTTAACTAAGCAACTCAGCAGGGGGCCAGGTTCCTCACCTTGTAAACATCCTGAGGTGGTGCAAGAGGAGGGCCTGTATATGGTATTAGTGCTGTACTCACCCTAGGGCGGGTGGCCTGCATACAATACAAGGGAGGAAAAGAGACTTGCCCCACCCCCCCACCACACACACAGTTTTGGCTCTTGTTGATTTTGCTGCCTTCTACTGCCTTGAACTGTTGCCCCTGTGCCAGGCCACCCTGACGTGGAGTCAGCTGATTATGGACTGAAACCTCTACAAACTGTAACCTAAATAAACCTTTCCTTCCTTAATTTTGGGCGTTGGGTATTTTTTATCTCAGCAACTAAAGAAGTGTAACTAAAACACACACCAATAGTCTTGAAAGTCTGATTTTAAAACGCTTCTTAGTAAAAATACAGGTATATACCATTTTTCCCTCTTTGCCTATTAAAAAAATGCCAAACACTCAAGTTACCTCTAAGATGGCAAATTTAATAAGTGACAGAGGTAAAGGGTTGCTGTTGGTTATGCCAACCTCTGGGCCCATAGTTCTTATAGATGCATTCATCCTCGTCCAAGGGAAACTACCAGCATATTTGCGACATACAGGTAGTTCTTTTGGCTCTGTGAAACTGCACCATGTGTAGCCTTTCAGGACTTGGGTCCCCATATTTTATTCATTATTCCCTCTTTCATCAGTTGTTAACCTACCTTGTGTTACCCACGGACATAGGAAGCGACCCAGATTCAAAGCTGAAATATACATCCTAAGTTTAAAAAGAAATAATTTTCATAAATATATGCAGATATACAGCAGAAACAATCTACTGAAGGTAGAATAACAGAGAGAAAGCTTGGTCGGGAAGACTAAAATTACCTGCTAAACCTGGACTGTCAGTGCAGATGTCAACTGATTTTCATTACTTAGAGAACCTCATATCTGTTATTGCTTCTGTCAAGTATTGTATTAGATACTGGAGAAGTAGTGGCAACCTACAAACAATGACCTGGACTGCAAGGAAAATGAATACTTTAATAAAGAATTACAAAATAGTTGTTAAGTTCTATGAAAATATGTTTTTCTGATTTTTAACCTAATCTGGAATGGTCAGTGATAATTTCCAGGTGGAAGAGATGTTTCAGTTGATGCAAAAGAATGAGGAAGAATTAAGCTGAAGGAGGTGCTGTAAAATGTAAATCAGCAGCAGCCAGCCTCAGTATGGTGAAAGAACACAGCTTTTAGGAATGAAATAGTAAAGTGAAGGGAAAGTAATGATCAGTCGTATTGAAGGTCCTATCTCTCACAGTTTGCTATTTGATGTCAAAAAATGAAAAGCACTACAAAGGTTGTAACTGATCCGATATTTCACAGTTACGACAGTCCATTTAACAGAGGTATAAAGAATGGAATTTTTCTCTTGACTAATTGTTGAGCCTCTGTCAGATAATTTGTTGTAATTTTCCAGAGGAATTTCATCCAGAGAAGCAATTTTTTCAGACCACTGAACAAAAGTTCAGCCACTTTCGGAGCACTCAAAATGCTCAAAGGTTCACCCCTTGGTCCCTGTTTCCTGCTTAAAAAGTCTTCTGTCTTTATTTCTCTGCACTCTTCTTCAAACTCAAGAATCGAGTGTTTTACACAGACTGCACGGTGTGTGCTGGTGGTGGAGACAGAAGGAGAGAGCTGCATGCTAGTCTAAATATGCTGCTATTGCAAAATACAACAGCCTGGAAAATTCATAACCAGCAGAAATTTACTTCTATGATTTCTGTACTTCGAAGATGACACATTGCCTCTGCACTTATGGAGGCGGGGGAATATGTATCCTCACACGGCAAAAGACACAGAAAAGAGTGCTGTCTTTAACTTACAACTTTTGTGAAAATGCAGAATCCATTTGTGATGACTAAGCTTTCTTGACTTAATCATTTGAAAGCCAGTTCTGGCTCAGTACTTTGGAATGTCCCTGTACCTTTAGATAGAGCCAGGTGCTGACCCTCGGTGGACACTCCATAGGTGCAACCGGAATGCTCATTCAACATGACCACCTTTTCCTGTTGATATTAGTTAGGGGTTCTCAGTTCATATGAGACCTGTGCGAGACATGAATCTCCTTGGGCTACCCTTAGACTTATGGGAAACTAAGCATCCTGTATATCTACATGTCACCTTCTTCTTTTCCAGGGAGTAGCAATTCTAAAACGACAGCTAGAAAGTAGCACAGAGCTCTCCTTTTCACTTAGATTACACCTTATCTTGAAGAACTCTGATTCCTTCCACATCCTCCTGCTTGGCTTGGTACAGGAGCTCCAGCCCCACATTTTCTAGTCTTCCTTACTTAGCTTCTTCTCTCAGTGTCCATTTTATTCTTGGCTCAGGGTTCCCAACCTTGGCACACTGCATATTTTGTGGCTATGCAAGTACTGAAAGTTCATTCCCATTGTTGGGTCTGCCCTATGCACTGTGGAATGTGTAGCAGCACCTCCGGTCTTTACCCTCTAGATACCAGTAGCACCTCTTTAGCTGAAAAAATTAGGAATGATGTTAGACATGCCCTTTATAAGGCAAAATTGCCACCTACATTTCCAACAACAAAGCAGCAATTTTTATTTACTCTAGAGAATATACAATAAACAAATTCTATCAAAGTAGATATATGTTAAAATATTTTCACAACTTAAATATAGATTTTATTATTCTGCTCTGAGAAAGACTATAAGTTTCCATGCAAAAAAGATTATAATTTAACAAAGATCCTGATAAATGTTCTTCTCCCCTACTCAGGGTAATTGTTACCCCAAGTTTCCCTGATAGAGAATCAGAGGCCAGCAGAGCAAATATTTCCCACTGGTTTATGCCTCCATATGACATATTGCTATTTTATATATTTTCTGCTCTAACGGTTACATCATCAAAGATATCCGAAGGATTCATATTAGAGTTAAGTAAACACTTATAATATTTTCACAAGTAAAATTATTTACTAATATTTAAAAAAGGGTAAATGTTTACAACTTATAAAGACGAGTCAAACAACAGCTAGATGGTTATCCTCAAATAAAGCTCATAGCAGCTAGCCTGATTTACCTATTCTCTGACCTGGAACTCAGAGATGGTTAAATCATTTGCACTTTTTACTTCATACTACTGATCTGTCACATCTTACCACTCCACTTTCTACTTCCTTTTCTTTCTACTGTTCAGGGGCTGAGATATTCTGAAAGCTACCCTCTTATATTTCTTGATTAGAAAGAATGTTTGTTTTAATGTGATGCACAACTCAATAGATAAACATTAATTGTTGTAGTCTATCTTAAAGCAGTTGCTCTATTGTGATGTGCTTAGTAGTTTTCTACTAAGTTATGATACATTTGGAAGTAGAGGCAAACATAATATGCAAAAGGAATCCAACTTAAGTGTAGTGCAAACTAATATACAATCAAACTGTAGTATTAAAAAAGGAATGCAACTATTGTGAGTATATATGAGTCTAGTTAATTTTAATGTTCTTACTATAAATGTCTGTCTTCACCTATTATTATAAATATGAACCTAAATCATCACAGCCAGTTTTATGATATAAACAAAATATTAATAGAACAAAAAAATTAGAAGCAATACTGCATTTTCAAACAAGGGAATTTATCCTATCAAATTCTAACAACTGAAACTCACAACTAACCTGGGAGAGTAATTCTTCAAGTGAATACCAAAAAATAATCATTTTTATTAAAAATATTATTATCAGGTTAACTTTTAAAAGTTTACTTCTGGTATAAAATGAAGCTAATTAAAATAATGCTGAAAATTCAGGAAATTAAAGTTTGTTTTGGGGACCCTATTAATTCTAGAAATTTTTATGCCTACTGTATTTTAGGTACATACTAGTTAATAATCATACGTCAAATCCATAGGGAAATGAGAAGTATTACAGTATAGTATGTGGACTGAATAAAATAATGAAAAAAAAGACATAACATTGCAATGTTTTTGCATGTAGCAAGTGTTCAAGAAAGCTTGTGATTGAAGCAGAAATATTTTCACGGAGAAGTTGAAAGCAGAAACGATGGCCTGCTGACAGTTTACCTCCAGTAAACTGTGCTTCCTGGTGTATACACTACTGTGGAATCTTCTCTCCTCTTCTGCAGACTGTACCTCATGACTCAATTCTAATAAACAGACTATGTCAAGAAAGGTCATCCAGTCTAATACTAGGCTGCAAAAGATCCTGACTTCCACCTTCCTCTCACTCACTCTGCCTCCTCTAACGACTTTGCTTGCAGGGTTCTTTCCAAAGTGGCCTATTTGGCAATAAACTGAGAAGCGGGGTGGAACAGCCAGTGAGGAACTGAGGTTCTGTCTTACAACTCTGAGTCCTGAGAAGTGTGCTTCCTGGTCTTGAAAGTCCCTTTTCCTTTGGATAGCCTTGCTGCTGCAATCATCATCATCATTTTTTTTTTTTTATCTAACATCTTCAAAACAGGTAGAAACGTTAACTACAAACCTCTAGGATTTAGAAAAGGAATCCTGGTGGTTGTAATGAATAAAAATAATTGTTATAAAGGGGAAAAGCAGTGGCTTGTAAAAGTAAGCCAGGAGAAAAGCTGAGGTAAATACCAAACATTCAAAATATACTACTCATTTTATATGCCTTATGTGTACAAAATGCAGAAAACATTTTTGCTCTTAAGAACATTGTGCTTTAACGGAATACACACACACACTCACACACACACACACACACACACACACACCTTTCCCTCTAAGAAATAATGTGATGAGTGCTATGGAAGGGGTCTGCATGGTGTAAAACAGAAGTTGAATGCCAACTTAGCAGGTGACATGTTAGCTGTGTACTCGGAGAAGCAGATATTCACACAGAATTAGGAGGGTATGAGAATTTGCATTTATTATTTTTTAATTTCGGTTTATTAACATATGTGTGTAGGACATTATATTTATGTTCCTTGTGGGAACTCAGTATAAGTACATAATACAATTTAATTCCTTTTCTCATCCTCTTTCCCTTTCCTCCTGCCCCTCTGCACCCATCTCTCCCTTCCGCCTTCCATTTATTTTACATGTTCACAGAATATAATACTTACATGCCCTCTGTGGAGTCTGTACGTATATCTAACACATCCCAATCCCATGTTTTAATCCCTTATCCCTTCCGCTCTTTTCCCCTCCCCTCATATCTTGATCCCCTTCTCCTTAGAGAAAAATCTATCTCTCTCCTTCTTTTTATCTCTTTTATATTGCTTTTTATTTTTACTCTGTGTTTGTCCTATAAGAGGAACTATGTGATATTTAAACTTGTGTGTCTGATTTATTTCACTTAACATTATGGTCTCAGGGTGCATCCATTTTCCTACAAATGACCCCAGATGATCTTCTTGGTAGGACCCTGTCATATATAAATACCAGTAACACATTTTCTCTGTCCATTCATCTGCTGATAGACATAAAGCCGACTTCCAAGATTTAGTTATCAAGGATTGTGTTGCTATAAATATGGGCATGTATGTATGACTGTAATATGATGTCTGTAACTCTTTTGAGAAGATACCTAGCGGGGTCAAACAAAATTTCTGGCTTGAGTGGTTTGAGGAATCTTCATAAGGGTTTCCAAGTGTTTGTACGAGTTTATCTTCCCAACAACAATGTAGAAAGGATCCACTAGCCCCACAGTCTCACTAGCATTTTTTATTGCTAGATTTCTTGATGATGGCCATTCTTCCTTGGGAACGATGAGATTTTAGTTCTTTACTTTGCATTTACCCAGTGCACAGTGACGGTGAGCATTTCTTCACATATTTATTGTACATCTTCTGTGAAGTGTCTACTCCTTTTGTTTGCTATTTCTTAAATTGTGTCTTCCATCTGGGGAGAGCCTAAATTTTTTGAGTTCTTTATCTGTTCTGGATATGAGTGCTGTGTCTGAAAAATTGATGTCAGTATTTTCCTGTTTCTTCAGTTTGTTTTTCCACTCCATTGATTGTTTCTCTTCTTTTCAAAAGCTTTTTAAATTGATATGAACTTATTTGTTGATTCTTCAAACTATTTCCTTTGCAACTAGCATCAGCTCAGAAAGTCCTTGCCTATGACTATGACTTTGAGTTTTATTTTCTTCTCTCCCAGTAGATTGTTTCTGATTTAATATTTTGTTCTTTGATCCATTTTGATTTTAGTGTACTCAACTTTTGAAAGTATTTGGAGTAGTTTTTATATCCTCTATTCCATTTCATTGATCATTGTTATGGTTTGTGTCTGGATGTCCCCTCAAAGCCTCATGAAGTCATGGGACAGACTTCTAAAGTTTATGATTGATTCATATTCCAATGCTGGGACTATGGGTGTGAGTGCTGCATCCGCCCTGGGAGGGTAGTTTGTATACAATGTAAGCGAGGGAAAGATGCTTGTTCTTCCCTCTGCCACTCGTCCCTTTCTCTCTTGTTGCTTTTGCTGTTTTCCACTGCCATGAACGGTTGCCCTCTGCCATGTGCTACCCTGACCTGGAGCCAGCTGATTATGGACAGAAACCTCCACAAACTGTGAGCTAAATAAACTTTTCCTTCCTTAATTTTGGGCATCAAGTATTTTGTCTCAGCAATGAAAGAAAAGTACCCAAGACAATCATCATGTCTGTCTTTGTGCTACTAATATACTGTTTTACTTTTTTCACAATAGCTTTTCAATATAATTTCAGGCCCAGGATTGTAGTGCCTTCCATTTTGTTTTTGTTTCCTAGGATTGCTTTTACTATTCTGGGTTTTTGTGATTCCATATTAATTTCAGAATTATTTTGTCCAGTTCTATAGAGTGCCCTGTTGGAATTTTTATTGGGATTGCACTAAATCTGTACTTCCACCTTGGAAGTGTGGCCATTTGACTATATTGGCTCTGCCTAGAGCAGAACCTCCAGGAGCAGGTGATATCTTTCCATTTGCTGATGTCCTCTCCAACTTCCTCTTTCAGAGTAATGTAGTTTTGGGCTGGGGATTTAGCTCAGCAGCAAAAGCGCCTGCCTGGCAAGCGCAAGGTCATGAGTTCGGTTCCCTGTACCGGAGAAAAAAAACAAAAACAAAACAAAAAAACAGAGTAATGTAGTTTTCATTGTAGGATTATTTCTCTGCTTAGCTTAGTTACTAAGTATTTAATTTTTCTTAATAATATTGTGAATGGTATTTTTTTCTCTAATTTCTTCTTCACTGGGTTCATTATTAGTGTACAGGAATGCTATTGGTATCCTGTGTGTTGAGTCTATATTCTGCTACATTACTATATTTGAATACTAATTCTAATAATCTTTGTATGGATTCTTGGGATCTTCTATGTAGAGGATCATGTATGAGTTTTATTGGGAGTTAACACCTCTGGAAAATAATAGAAGCAAGAATGATGGGAAAAGTCTCAGGACAAGGTGAGCTTTATCTCATCCACTAAGGAATTCCTAAGTGAAAGGTGTAGGCTAGCGGTGCAGAAAGTAATAAAACAATAAAATGCCTTTATTGTGGGGCACTGAGAAGATCACAGATGGGAGGGGTGAGGAGATGGTGGATCTTCTGAGGGGTCTGGCCAGAGAACAATGATAATATATGGTCAGGCTGGAGAAAGGGTTTAGGAGATAGGCTAGCTGAGGTAGAAGGTTAGCATTGGGTGGAAGCATGGGAAAATGAAACAGAATATTACAAAAGGGAAGTAGGAAGTCATAATTTGACTCTGGGAAGAAGCGTGGGGCTTAACACGTGGCCTGTAGGGGCCAGTGCCATATTGGCCATAGCATATAGTGTCCAGTATGTGGCACCACAACAACTCTAAAGGAATTATAGCAATGGAAAAACCTATCACTAAGCAGTGGTGACACTTTTGAGGTGTCAAGTGCTGAAGCATAAAAATGTAGGCAGTCTTAGTTACAGGCTGGGGCTACAACATGACTTCAGCCCAAAACCTAAAGTGAATCCTAAAAGGTTGACTAACAGCTGGCTTTTAGTTTGTAGCTGAGTGCAAAGTTATTTCTTTAAATGAGATCTCATTCTTTCCAGTGGAGAACAAAGAAAAGTTTTCTAAACTATGGGGAGCTTTAACTGAGCTTGACAAATGCAATACTAGGAATGAATGAGGCAACGGGAACCATAGGTGCCAATCTTTTGCATGTCCACTTTAGGTTTCCAGAATGCTAGAATATTTAGAGACTAAACTAGCTTCTGTTCAGTTCCTTTAATTCGCCAAACATCTAAGAATTGAGTATGTTTGGAACCAGTGGGCTTCTGGATCTACACAGACATGTGGGGTTAGTTGTGAGGGACTTGGGAGTGAACAACCAAGGAAAGACCTCAAGGAAGGACAGCAGGACCTTCAGGGAAAAGATGCACAAAAAGTTTTAATTTGGACATGAAGACTTGCATATTTACCTTGCTTATCTTACTAGGTCAACTTTGTCTTACATCATCAGGCTCCCGTACATATAACTCAGATTTATTTTTAAAGTCACAATTTAAGAAAGCTTCACTGATGTTCTAGAGTAGGTCTCTCCCTATGTCATCTGATCTATTTTCTCTCATCATTTGTCTACAGAACAGTGACTACAGAAACACTATTACCTTTGTAATACAATACATGTATTTAACTGCTTTCATTTCATTCACTAGAGGACTATTTATATCATTAGATTTTATTTCTATCAGCTTGCTTTCTCCTTTGAATTTCATCTTTATGAGGGCAGAGATTATCTTAATCTTGTTTTCTCAAAGCTTGGCCTAATGCTGGTATTTAATATATACTGAATCAGTATTTGATAAAAGGGTAGAGAGAACCAGGCCATATAAGGTGCCATGTTCTTCATCCCTGATTCCTCCCACTAGATGACAGTTTCAATTTTCCAGCTATTAACTGAGAATTCTTTCCCAAATTCTCAAGCTCCTTTGACCAATAACCACCACACCACCAAATTCCAAAGCACTACTTTTGCTTCCTCTCCCTAGATTAACTATGTCACATATTTGGCCTCATACTCTTGCTGAAACACAGGTGAGACTCTGCTGTTCTCCTCTCCCTACCTACTCCACCACTGACAAAAATGGGGTGAAAAATCTCAATTTTCTAGTCTGACATATTCTCACTCCTTTCCACCTTGCTCTCCATTCTTATGTATTTTCTCATAAATTTCCACACATACCATTACTTTCAGGGCTCTATATATTTATGTCTTCTTTTCCCTCCAGAAGACTTTCCCTACTTTCTGAGCTTTGCTAAATATCAGTCATTCTCCAATATTTAGTTAATGTATTTCTTAGTCCAGGAGATGATCTGACTTCCACTACTAGGCACTTTTGCTCTACACTGCATTATCTTACCTTCTATATTATTATTTTGAAGGAAAAATTTTTGCTTGCGTTTTGTGTGTTCATCTCCCCTGAGAACTGGCCAATCTTCTTGTATGGGAAGAACTCTATCTTATATTTTTATATCAGAAGGCAATCACAGTGATTGGCACATGATTGACATTCAAGAATATTTATTAAAGAGCAGCAAAAAGTGATGGGTAGGAATAAGGGAGAAAATATATCTCTTGATTCAGACCAAACAATATAATAGACATTTCTAAATTGCATTTCATTCACTACCTGTATAGAATGTCCACAGTTTAATTTTGTAAAGACACAAATACTTATTGAAATTAAATACTTTATTCCAGTTCTATGGCTATAATATAAATTTCACAATATAGAGGAAAATTTATATATTTTGTATACTCTCTGGATATCATGTTTGGTCCAGGTTTCCTAGAGTAAATACCTTTATAAGAATAATTTCCACTTGTAGTAAAATCATGTCCAAATTATTCTGCCAAGTACATTCTTCCATTCACTTATATTCTTTCAAACACGTGATTATTAAGCCTCTGTTACTAGGAGGTGGTATTCTAGCAAGTGGAGATATAGCAGTAAATAAAAGTAAGTGAAAAGTAAATCTCTGCCCTTCTGGAGTTTATATTTAAGAATAAAAAGAAGCAGGTAATTAATAATTCATAAAGTATCCTGGTTGGTTAAAAGTAAGAAAGTGTGGTGTGTGCCTGGCAGTAGGATGTGAAAGGGCACATTTTCAACATGAAATGGAGACTTCAGGAAGGGCTCACTGTGGTAATATTTAAATTAGGACCAGCAAGGGGCATGGGCGCATGATATCTGCACAGCCAAGGAAGTTAATGAAACAGGAACGGAAAAGACCAGGGGATGAAAGTAGGAAATAGAATGAGAAAACTAGGATCTAGGGTCAGAGGTGTAGACTAGTTCCAACCTAGGTAATAATTCAAAGACTTTGGCTTCAACTCTTGTGAATTGAAAGATTATTAAGCGTAGAAGTGACATGACCTGAGAAGTTATAAAAAGTTTATTCTACCATACTTACTATGCAAGGGAAAAGTGTGAAATAGGGAGAGAAATTTTCAAACTATGTATATCAATAATGCAGATGAGAGGGTGAAGTGGCTAAAATCAAGTGGTGACTAAGGTAGCTACAGAATTGTTTGGGTCAGCTTTCTATTGCTACAAAAAATACCTGACACCCGTAACCAAAAGGAGGGGAGACTATGTTGTCTCTGGGTTTCAGGGGTGTCACTCCATGATCTGCTGAATCCAAAAGAGAAATATCTTTGGGCAAGGGCATGGTATATGAAATATGCTCAGACCATAGAGTCAAAAATAAATAAATAAACAAATAAACAAATAAAAAAGCAATGGGAGACCCAGAGAAGCAAGGGCCAAGGACTAGATGTACAGTGCCTAAGCTCACTACCTCGTCACTGCCCCATGACCTGCTTCTTCCAATTCGACCCCATTTTGTAACAGCATGTTCATCAGTGGTTAAACCCGTCTATGAGCTTAGAGTGCTCACACTTCAGCCCCCACCCATGAGTCCTTTTATCCAGTGGACTTCACAATCAAGCTTCACCAACACATGAATGGAAAGATTATGCTCTGGAGAATATATAGAGTGTGAGAGTAAAAGTCAGCTAGAAAGTATCTTTGTTTCTGACCCATTATGGAGTATGGATGTATAAAACAAAATCCAAGTAGATGCACTAAAATGTGAAAACATTTAAAGTATTTTTATCACCTTTTATTTTCAGTAAAATAGTTTTGACATTGATACATTATTTGAAAGGAAGTTGCACTGGGTTTCAATTATTTAAGTGGTCAGATTTGCTAGATCAAAGCTGTTTTTTAAAATATGCTATTTCAAACCATTGAAAATGATTATCATATTCCTCCTTCTTTATTTTGTTTCTTTCTAGTACTGTATGTGCTTAGTGAAAATGCAACCTGTAGGAAGTACTTTTGTGATCAGGAAGATTTTCTAAGTTTTAACCAATGAGAAATCAAATGACTAGCAGTAAGAAGCAATTCTAATCCTTCTGATATAGTTCTCAGGAGAGGGAGTTACATTCATGGCCTCTGAAAGGCAAGGCATGTCATGTTTATGGCCTGAGAAGACCTTGAGCTGTTTCCATTCATTGTGCATGTATAAAATTAGTATTTTAACTGAGGCTGTTGAGCAATGATATAAAAATAATCAAGGGCACTACCATTCTCTGAGATATAAGTGTCTTTGTGTGGCTGTAAAGATGATATAATAAAGCAATCCAATGTGAAACCAGAGAAGAAAAACTAATGGGAAGCACAGTGAATGCAATAGTAAGAAAGTGTCACTAAGTTCACAGGATATAATTTTTTGGGTGTTGTGAACACCCGAAAAAAGTCAGATATGTCAACAGTCAGTGACAATGCTTCCTCAATTATTCTTCTTAGGTGATTCTGGTTTAGATTCTAAGCTAGCTGGAGGTATCATGTGGGAAGAAATGTCAGCAGAGTGCATGCAATTGATCTGACATTTACTCATGAAATTACCTTCCAACAATCTTGGCTGAAGCATCTTATTACTGCCTTTATTTCTTCACAATACACAGAAAATAAGTGTGGTTCATCTTTAACATTAGAAGAACTATAAGAATCTGGCAAGAACTAACACTATTTTTTTAACTCTCCCATAGCATTAAGTTGGGCAGACAATAGGAGAGATGATAATATAAATGCAATTGATTAGTTCCTAGGAGAGGAAAAAGAGAAATAGTAACAACAGGGAAAAATAATAGTGAGTCTCTAAATTGGTAGTCAATATGTGAGTATTAAATGCATTTGCAAGTTTATTGAAATTCCAGTACTAGATCTTCATTTGTTAAATTATATAAAAGAATCAGTGTTTAAAGTAACAAATACAGTATACTACAAAGTAAAAAAAAAACATATAAAAATAGAAAAAACAATATATGAATAGTCAGATGAATCCTGCTGTCTTAGTTACTTTTCTCATTGCTGGAACAACATCCCTGACATTCACAAGTTAAAGGAAGAAAAGCTTATTTCAGCTTACAATTGGCTGGCTCCAAGGCAGGGTGGCATGACAGAGGGGCCACTTTAGTTACTTTTCTCATTGATCAGACAAAATAGCCAACACCCAAGATTAAAAGGGGAAAGCTTTATTTAGCTCACAGTTTGCAGGGGTTTCAATCCATAATCAGCTGGCTCCAAGGCAGAGTGTCACATTGCAATTGGCAACAGTTCAGGGTGGCAGGAAACAGAAAAAGCAATGAGAGAGAGAAAGAGAGAGACAAGGTTCTTTCTGCTCCTTATATTATATCTACTCTACTGGAATTAGTGTGGTACTAATCCAGTCAGTGGGTTGATCCAGTAATTGCCAGCACAATTGATCCCAGAATTGTACTATGTATCAATCACACTCTAGATTCAGCCCCTTCCAAAAAGCATGCCCCACATAGCCACACGAGGCTTTGGGGGTACACCTATACACAAACCATAGCAGGGGTGTGGTCAAGGGGAAACAGTCCACAGAAGGGCAGACAGGAAGAGCAAGAAACAATAAGAGCAGAGAGCCTGCCTTTCAGTTTTATCCCAAACAGGCTATAAATTGTTTGGATGCTATCACCTATACCCATGATGGGGCTTCCATCTTCAGGAAGTCCATTCAGGTATACCTAAACTACATTAATTCCTCTCAGTGGACTAATTAATACCACACATTCTCAATCCCTCAATCACGCACCCTAGGTCCAGCCAGCTCTGAAAATTCACAATGAGCAAATGAGGCTTTGTGGGGGCATTTAGATACAAAACATTACACCTTCCTTATCAAATAGTAATTTGGGGAGAATATAGGCAAACATAATTATTGCATCTTTAATTTAAACATAGTTTGGAGCTGCTGCTTTTTTTTAAAATTGTCTTGATGATTATTAGCTTTTTCACTTTTGCAAGCAAATGATGAAGATGGATAAAAAAAGCAAACTCTCAAAAGCTCCCAAGGAAAATGAAGCAGAGTAACACAAACAGGAAGGCAAATATCTCCAAGAACGGTGCTGGGATAAAGTAGGAAGTCACTCTCTACCTCACTTTTCTCCCTTCTTCCTCGACCCACCACTACCTGGACAAGTAGACACAAAGAAAAATGACTCTTGCTCAAATGTCACCTTTGCTTATATCATGTTTAGAAAGGCAGAGAGAGCAGATTAAAGACAAAATCCAAGAACTGCTTTCAATATTTTTTCATGCTGACCAAGTTTCAATTAAATCTCCCATTTTCCCAGCTGTACACTAACTACACTCTGTGAATTACTTCAACACATACACAAACACTTGACTATATCTTTCAAATGAAGTCATAAAATGGAATGATTTCAAAAGTAGATTATCACATAAATAATTTTGTTTTGTTTTGTTTTGCTTTGTTTTCAGAGAATGTCTCCCTGTGTAGTGCAGGCTGGCCTTAAGCTCTCTACTGTAGCTCTGGCTGGCCTCAAGCTCAAGATGATCCTCTTGCCTCAGCCTCCCAAGTACTGGGATCACAGGCATGCACCACCAAGTCTAGCTATACAAATAATTCAAATAGGAGCAAACTTTCAACGACTTTTGAGGAACACTCTAACCTGTAACAAAGAAGATATCGTTTCCCATTCTTCCCTCTCTATAAAGATGTTGTGGATCAATGAATAATTGTGTATATGCTTGGATTACTTTCTGATATATCTAATTCCCAATATGTTTCAGCATTTAGAGATAGGATCATCAAATTCTTCTTGGCATCTCTGCTCTAAGTATGAACTTTCTGCTTCAACTTTATAAACTCTGGAGATAAAAAGAGATGGAGAGGGAAATTAACCCATGCACACACATTCAGGAACAAAGTTTATTCCAGAGGTGAGAAGAATAGAAACAGTTGTTCCACCTTGGGTCTCAAGCAGTTCAGAGTAGGTGATGGCCTGAGGGCTACAGCACATGGTAACACTCTGAGTAGGTGTTGATGTATTTTTAACTGTCGGGGCTGGGGGAAGTAGGCTAATTTACTTCATTTGGAACTAGAAACTGGCCCTGGCAGGTGTTTTACTGCATTAAGCATATGGGCCTCAAAATGTCGATGACACCCCTACTGCTTTCATTTTTAAAATCAGCCTATTAATAACACCTGACAGCTGGGTCAAAAGCATATGCTATTTCGCCTTATTGTGACATTTTGGCTCATCAGGGTACCAACAGTGATCATTCAACCTTGAGAGTTGTGATCTTGTATCTTTTTAAATTATGATTGCTCAACAGAGTAAAACAACCTATAAATTCTAGCCAGAAAACTTTATAAGGTTCTCCATAAAGTGTAACTGAATTTACTGGCCCAAGTAGTCAGATCCTTTTACATGTGAAACAAAATCAGGTTTCAGAATAGATGGAATGGATGGATCTATAATGTTATGTCTTCAGGATTTCTGGTGTGGAATGATTTTTAATACAAAAACCCTCAAGGAGAGCATTACCCCCACTATTGTCAACTGTTATTATACAATTTAAAAGTCTGAAAAATTGACTTTGGTAGACACAAGCATAGTTTAAGGGAGAGATCATGTAACAAAATGAACAAGAAAGACAAGTGACCCAATAAAGAGAATGATTGGTGATAATAATAAAATCTAAAACCTAGGCTTATTGTACCAACCGCACTTTGCACGCACAGTCATAGATCTATTTACAACCAGTGAATAATAGTTACTAAATGCTAAATGGGTAGACACAACTGTTAAGAACTAGGGATACCTTAAGAATCAAACACCTGGTTGCAGAAAGAAGAAAAACACCAAAAGTCTACATCCATATCTTAGAAATGACCTTGAAATGGGAAAGCTCAGAAAAAGAGACAGATGGGAGCGCTTCATGTGTGAGTTCAAAAACATTCTTCTGTTCATGGGGAAATAACCCAGTGCTCCATCTGTAGGATTCTATAGAACCAAATAAACTCAAAATCTTCATAAGGGCAACAAAGTTAAAATAAATAAATAAACAAACTAACAAATATAAAAGATTCTCTCAAGTCCTGTTATTTTTTATTGACTGCTGTCTTTCTCAGTATCCTTGAAATGAACATATATTATTTGATAGTAATGTCTGAGTGGGCAGAAAATGGGACAGACAGATTTGATTATGGGACAAATACTTATATTGAGCATTGTGCTAGATATCCTTCAAACATCCCCTACCTGAGAGCACGCAGAATACGCACATAAGGATTTCCTGTTAGAGGAACAAGGGCACACAAACTTGCATCTGATGTTGATGTTTTGATGCACAGGCAAGATCTCCTGCCAGGATATCTCCGAAAGGCTTTCTGAAATGAATTTGGAGGAGTGCACAAGCTTTCACAGAACCCTGACCATCAAGGAGTAGGAATAAAGCCAGCAATGAAATTTCTAAAGTTTGGGAAGAAAACAACAATGGTCTCTGTTGTTTTGTTAGCTGAAGGCTGTATTACAGTCCAGAAAAAGTATGCTGGAACTACATTTGTAGCTCTGAATAGAGGAAAACAGCAATGAAGGTTTGTTCTTTCAAACAACTGAGTCTATTTCATTTGTTTGGCAAATCCTAAAGATAGTGAGTGTCTCTCCAGCAGTGCTGTGCCCCAAAGTCTAAAGTTACACATGATCCAGTGAGTGTATGTCTGCTATATTTCTGCAGTGATTTGCAAGCCAAAAAATATGATGATACCCAGTGCATAAACTCCCACCAAAAATGTATAGTTCAATATCCAACTAGAGAAAATTTTACTAACATTCTGATTGTGAAGGTAATAAGTAATAAAATCTATCATTTCTTCTAAACTTACCTACTGCAGCATGCACAGACAAAGCTGGTTTAATATTTGATTGAGAGTATAAGTGAGTAAAAGAAAATGAACCAAACATCATTAAAAACAAAAACACATTGCTGTATGCCAAACATTTTAACAGCGGTCCTCAGCAGTATTTATTGTATTTATTTATTATTGTTTATTTGTTTTTACTTGAGACACTTAGTTCTGTTATTTGTCAGTCAATGAACTTTTTTTTGCTGCCAATTGTAGTAAAACTGATAGTGAATGGATCTTGGGTAGAAATATGCTCCTGTTGGTAGGTATTGAGTGTTCAGTGGGAAAATATGCCCTTTTAACGCTGGAGTAGTCTTCTGGAAAAGCAGAACTTGAAATACTATGTAACAGGAATAGCAAAAATTTTTTCCCCTCTGGCAATTGAAAAGCGAAAAATGTACCCCATTTTTCAAAAACAAACAAACAGACAAACTGCAGAATAATTATTTTACTCTTTGATTTTCTTTTACCGATTGCATTTATTTTTTAGAGTTAAGAAACCATGTACTTAAATATTTGAACCCAGGACAGTATTCAAAATGATTTTGAGCACTTAAATTAATTTCTTTAACATTTAAAAGGCATAAAAGCTTTCTTATGCTTCATTGCAAAATGGCTGAGATAGCATAACATTTCCGAGGATAAATATTTAAAAATGAAACTGTGAAAAACACACGTGTTTAACGTAATTACTGCTTCAGTAAAGAAAATGCACAAGGAGCAAAGGTAGGACGAGCTCGGAAAACCCTGGCCAGCTTCAGATGAGGTGGAGCACGCAGGAGAAGAAAGCACCCTGACAGTGAGAGCTGGAGCCCCCAAGAAGAGGCAACGAGAGCCGAGACAGTGTCTTCTTCTTAGCAGCGGTAAACGTGGGATTTGTCAGTGTAGCAGCTATCAATGTGTTATGTCTAGAAAGTCAAAAGGCTGAACGTACCTGCCTTTCTTTTCTCCCATTCTATTGCTGTTTTACCTCTGGAAGAGAGGCAGGTCCTTTCAGAAACTAAGTCCTCTCATGAATTTGTTCGTTATCTGCAGAATTTACACCTAAGAGTGCCTCAGTGTGCGCTGGAGGGAGGGGTGAGGGCGTGTAGAGGTTGTGGGGAGCAAGGCTGTTTCTGGCAAGCGGATGTATTGCATCACTCATCTAGAGGTGCCAGGAAATCACCGACAGGATGGACAGACTTGGGGTAGGTGTGACAGAGCGACAGCTCTGAGAGGCATCCTCAGACTGGCAGAAGAGAAGACAGCATGATTCGGGCATCTCTGCAGGGTTGAGTGTGGTGATCGTGAGAGTCATGCCATCAAGTGCTCAGACGGAAAACTGTAGTTAGGAAGTCAAGGTCATTTACCTTGAAATGTCTTGGGAAGAATCAAGTGTGCGTGCTGCTGGCAGGAATCAGGCCCTCCCACCTGGCCACTACCGAGAGAGACAACTATGAGTGACCTCTTACATGATCTCCTCTATCTCTGCACTCTTCTTCCTCTATCTCTGAGCCTCCCTCCCTCCCGATCATCGGGCTTTGCCCGCAGGACCCTATTTTGGGAAACTTTCCCTACCATCTCGTTCAAAGTAGCATCCTCCACAGCTGAACTCTGCTCTGTCTGATTGTATCCGTCGTTTCTACAGAAGGGAATAATACAACATGTAAATAATTATTTATTTAATTGATTATTATTCATCCTCATTTTATTGTAAACCCTGAGTACATGGGTCCTTGTTTACTTTGCTTGTTGTGATGCCTTCATTTATTTGGACAACTTTGGTACATAGTCTATGCTCTAGAAGTACTACAGGGGCATCCTTTGCTGGTAATTTCTGGTCCCCAAGAACTACAGAATTTTGCAAGATCTTTGAAAGTAAAAAAATCCTAAATACCTTGGAGAAGACATCGACCAGGTTTTAAGAGCTACTGGGGAGGGTCAGGACCTCCACAAGGCCTGCTCAGAGGTTGTTAGGGTGCCAGAGGAGGTGTAGGGTGAGGTATTTCCTGTGTTCAAGACAAAGTAAGTTTGTTCTGTTTCAGAGTAACATGGTGTCTGCAAGGTGTCACTAATCAGAGAGCAAAACCAAATATGAGGATGGATACTGGGGTTTTTTGTTATTGTTCTGTGTTACCTTTACTGTTCAATTCTACTCCAATAGAAAAAGCACATAACTCTTGCCAGATGCTTACTACTAGATTCTAGATATTTCATATAAGGAAAAAAAGAAAAAACATGCTATTCTGAAATTACTCAAATTCATATCTTAAGAATTTAAAAGTGGAAGATATTTTAAAGTACTTTTAATCTACTCTATCACAGAATAAAATGCACTTGTTTTTTGATTATCAGTAAATATTGGTGATAAAAATAATCCTCATCTTGTGGGGTCCCCTCAACCCAACCTGTCCATATACTGATTGGGACCCAGTGACCAGACATGGTGTCAGATTTTCCTAGCCTGAAAGTATATACAAACTTTTTTACATAATCTTTCTTACCCAGTGAAGAAAAACATGGCCCTTGTCCTTTTGTAGTCCTTCTGTGGATCTATGCTTCATTCCTGTGTTGGCTTTCTTTGTTCATTTAATTGTGCTTGCTCAATTATTTACTTGAATTCTTACCATTGCTCTTCCTACAATTATAATTCTACTGGTTGATATAGTTAACATTCCTATGCTAATTTTATCTATAAACCCAATAAGGAATACATCCTCTTGTTCGATAATGAGTACTTTCTGTATTCTAAATTGGTTATATTTATTAACTTATTAAAATGGAGAGGGTAAGTCCTGTTATTAGCAATACGCTATCTGGAAAACCCGCACTACTGGGGTGTATTTAATGATGGTATGCAAGTGTGCCCTTTCTTCAAATTACATACACTTAGTTCTTAGTTCCAAAGTGCACTGAAATTTTTTATCAGTTCCTCACTGCCTCTTAGGAGTTTTCTGAATTGCAAATTTACAGAGGGCACAAATGGATATCTTTGTTAAGTCAGTATTTCTAAAGCACCAGACCTCATGCCATGCCTCTTGGCACTGAATAAATATTAATTTATGAAGACAATAAATTGGGAGACAATGATCTTCATTAATCAATGGAGAAATGATGGGAAAGTTGTAACTGCATTTCAGGGATAGTGAGTCGCTGAATGTTATATTTTGATAATTTCATTATCATCAGTAGTAAGAATTTATGTGTATGTGTGTGCATATGTGCGAGTGAATAATTCTAGGAAAATGAAGGAAAGGAAGAGATTTTGCTCAGTTTTACAGGTTGTAGTGTTTGCTGCTAGGAAAATTCAGTTATTTGCTCTTTCTAGCTTAATTCTTTTTATTTCACTTTTCCTGTAATGCTTTGTGCTCATATGCAGCAGTCAATAATACTACATTTTTCTTGATTGGCAAGATCTTAAATGTTCACTTTAGTAATAGGAAAGAGATAAAATCCAAATTAAAGTATGAAAGTGACAATGGTCCTAAATTATTGGCTTCTGAAAAAATTTTTCATTTTGTAGATTCTCATTTATGGTGATATGGTGTGATATTTATTTTCCTTAGGTCTTGGAAAGATTTTAAAAATACCTCAATATCATTTCTGTTAAAACCAGTCCTATTAGATATTCCCCTCAAAATATGTTTCTGCTATTTAATACCTTTTTAAAAGACCAGAGCCCTTAATCTCTTAAGAGATTTGAGAATGTTGCAAAAATATACTGTATAAGATTTTCTCATTTTTGAAAGCAATATTTTCTTATGCTGTGTTATGTCAATGTAAAAAGCATTTTTGCAATATAGTAGCTTCCTTTTGGAAAAGCTTTAAACCTTTTTTATTTTTTTAATTTTAAGGAGAGAAGAAAAACATGTCCCCTGAAGGAGACCTGGTGACAAGCAGAGACAGAACACGATTAGGCTAGTGTTATTTATCCCTAATTCAAGTTGATTTTGCAGCAGTGAGACAAGTTATTCCCCTCCAAATAATAATTCCTGGATCATTTCCAAAATCAGAATATGAATTAAGCATGAAATGCACTGTAGATATATAAAGTTTAAAAAGTCAATATTCCTTATCATATTTCAAGAGTCCAAATTTAAAGCCACAAGAGGGAAAAGACAGTAAATTTTTTAAGAAGTTAAAAGTTTGAACCCTAAAAACGTTTCAGTGATTACTCGTATTTTTTATTGTTTGGCATCTTGATTCCAGCTTACTTTTCAGTGCCAAAAGTAAGAGAAGTAAGAAAAAGAGGAAATAAAAACCTAGGTGTGTAGCAAATTCCTCTAACACACTTAGCGAGTGTGTTGCACAAATTACCAGAAACAGTGATTACAGAGTCTACTGAAGAGAGAACAAAAGCCATTCCTTCCACTTGATACTTATGAGAAAGTCGCTGAGAAAGATACAATACAATAGTTGGGAGCATTTGTATGGGCTCTAGACAAATCACTTGATACACTATGTATATTTCAGAATCTTAACATTTTAGTAGTCCCTTGATATTATTGCTGTGAATAGAAACACATCCATCTCTAGGTGATATTTTTGAGTAAGACAAAATCAAATTTCAATATATGAATAGGTAAATAAACTACAGTATATTACAGTGCAATGTAATGGAGTCATAAAGTGATAGTGAAGTTCTGATACACCTGTACCATGGATAGGCCTCCAAAACATTATGCAGAATGAAAGAAGCCAGGCCCAAGAGGTCTTGTGTGACAGGACTGCATTTTTATGAAGTATTTGGCACAAGTCATGTCATACTAACAGAATGTATATTGATGCTTGCTAGAGACTGAAGGAGAGGGAACTGTTTAATGAACACATGTTTCCTTTAGAACTATGAAAATATTTTGGAACTTGATAGAAAGACTGGTTGCATAACATTATGAATCCAGTATGTACTAAATGCCACAGAAATGCTCGGTTTAAAATAGTTAGTTTTATCTTCCATGAATTTCACTGCAAATTCATAAAAGGATTGAGTTAAACATCTGGTCTCTTATTAGTTTGTCCCCAAATTTAACCTCAGTGTTAGGTGGGGAGTATCTCCATGTCTCTTTTATGTTGCTTGATATTAAGACAGGACACTGGCATCTCTTTCCTGTTTTCTAATCAACATGTCCACCTTGCATAGAAAGGCCTCTTCTCTCTTGAGTAAAATTAATGATGTATATTATTTTAGAAATATTGCAAAGCCAAGCTGAAGTCCAAAGTGAATAAATCCTACCTTGCTTCACCCTTCATCTCTTACCTGTTAGGACAAAATAAAATGTGTAGCTCTGAGTAGCCAAAAACTGCAGGGAGAGGGCACACATGGAAGTAGCAGCTCTCATTTGGAACTTAGAAATGGGATAGAAGACAGTAGGAGGTCAGTGATGTGGGACACAAAGAAGATTCTTCCAATTAACAGAAACAGAAAACGAAAACCAAAAAACCGGGATGCCTGTAGTGCTAGGAAGCAGGCTAATATTCTGCCAGACATGAGCTCTCTTTTTAGTAGAATTGATTTCTTAGGAAATATGTACTCAACTTTCATAGTTTTGAGTCAATTTATCCTTGATTAATTTTGTTTTAACTCAGATTTTGAAATTTATTGTTATAAATTCATAGTGAGAATTGTCTTAGAGTTTGTATTATAGCGAAAACACAGGAAAAATTACATGATGCACACTTACATGCCCCAAATCCTTGTTTGTCAAAGCTTAACATTTTGCTTTCTTTCTTAACATTTTGCATTTCTTTCTCAATGTTAAAAATGGAACAGCAGAAATGGTCTTGATTCCCTTGTGTGAAAATCACTGACCCCAATCCCTCACCTCCTCCAGAGGTGAATATTGTCCTCAGTTTAGTGTTAACATCCCCACACATTTCAGTAGTTTTGCTCTCCTGCAGTTATGTCTCCATTATAACCATATCAGTTACTTTTCTCATTGCTGAGACAAAATACACACCACTCACAAGTTAAAGGAGGAAAGGTTTCTTTGGGTCACAGATTGCAGGGGTTTCTGTCCACAGTCAGCTGACTCTAAAACAGGGCTGGCATAGCCGAAGAGCTTTGCAAGGGAGCAATAGCTCTTGAGAAGTGAAAGGCAGAAGGCGGGGAGCAACAATCAGCCAGCAGCCAGCCAGCCTTTAGGGTGGTGCCACCCAGAACTATGCTAACTCCGCTTGGGGGACTAATTTAGTGCCTCACTTCCTTTATCCCAGGGTCACACTCACTAGATCCAGCCAGCTCTGAATAGCCCCGCCTGTGAGCTCATGAGGCTTTTGGGGAACAACTAGGTAGAAGCCATAACAATAACCTACAGTTCATTTGCTTTCTTTGAACTTCAGAAGCAGATACCTAATTGCATGGCATCATTATTTGCCCTTGTAGGTCATTTACTTGTGTCTCTAATTTCTGTATTTATTCATTTATTAATTTATCAATTCATACCTTTTGAGCTTAGAGCACCCTCTCTCCAAAGATAACTCAATCTGATGGATTTAATATATCTATTGTTTATCTTTAAGAAAACAGTTTTAGAGAGTGAATGAAGCAGACCGCGTTTATCAGTTCCCTTTTCATTTTTCATTCTGATCTTTCTCCTTTTTTAGAATTTCTCAACCAATGCAGTCCCCAAAGTAGTTTTCTAGAAAAGCAGTGAAGGGTTGTGGGAGAAAACCTGGGTTGAGAAACAAAAGACTGAGTGGGGTTTGAGATTTGGGAAACTGGGTGTCTCTTTGTTACTGGCACATATAATATCAAATATCTTCTGAAACCACATCTTTCAGCATTACAGTAGTTGAATAAAATAGCCGTCCCAGATAGAAGAAAATGATATGTGAGAAATCTTCATTCCCATTTGTGTGTGGGAAACCAATTCCTCTCACATTAATAAACACATTTGCTCTACTTTAATAAATATATTTCAAATTCAGCCGCTTTTCTTCTACTCCACTATTTCCTGTGCATATTTTTGCCCTACAATAGTTCCTTTGCACCTGTAATAGCCAACACAAGCCTTTCAAATAGCCAGTGGGCTGTCATCATTACTTTCCTTAAAATCCTCTTTACTATTCTCTGCACAGTTTGAACAAAATCCAAAGGCTTCAGTGACCCAGCCCGCATCTTGTTTCCTATTGCATTTCTATTCTTTGCTTGTTATCCCTCTCGAGTCCCAGTGTTCTGAGCTCAGTCTACCCTTGGAATTAGGGCACCTATTACAGTTTTTCTAGAATCTTCTCCCTCTTGAAGTTTGTAAGGTCCATTCTTCACGTAATTTGTGCTTCTGCTCATATTTTATCATCCCACAAAGTCTCTTCTCTATCAAAAAATCACCTCTTCTTCCATCATCATTATCAGTCTACTTTGCTTAGTTATTCTTTTTCACATGTATGATTAATGGACAATACAATTTTATTTGATTAATTTGACTTATTGATGAGACAAAGTCAAAAGCTTATCCTCCTCACTTACCTAACAACATCTAGAACTGGGCTTGGAATGTAGAAGCAACGGTGACTACTCACTGAAGTAATGAATGAGGCAACTGAGGATTACTTTATTAGCACTCAGTGTGAACAACATGTTACAGAGAGTCGTCCTGGGAATTTAGGTAAGCTTAGAATTGTTGCACAACTGTGGAAAGTAAAACAAGAAGGAGATGAAAATTGGAAGAAAGAAAATTTGTCAAGTTGAAACTAAAATGAAAGGTTGTTTTATATGAAAGGTTGTTGTAGAGGATGAAGAACAAAAGTAAAAACAGAACAGAATTCAGAACATTATTAACTAGATTTCAGCTAAAATTGAGAGATGTGGTTGGAATTGTTGACATAATGAATTATTGAAATAATAATTGTATAAGTAGTGAAGTTCATGATGAATACCTGATAATTTCAGCAATCATTAAATTCTTATTGCTGGTAAACATTGTTTTAGCAAAGCATAAAGATGATGCAGTGCTAAGGCACAGGTCATAAGGATATTTTGTCCACAGCAACTAATATATGTTCATCTCAAGTCCAAGAACTTTTTCTTTCACTCTGCTTTGATTACTAACATGGTCTCTCCTAAAATGAATTAAGCAAACAAGTCTAAATGATTCTGTCTTATTAGTATTTTTATCTGTTTGCAACAATAACATGTGGATAGAACTGAGATGATTTTGTAAGTCTTCTTATCCTGGATTTCTTTGGGGGATAGAATATTTGTCTCTTTTTGCTAATAATACAAAACATTTAAATGTGTCACATAAAACCAAGCATGTGTGCTTCATGATTATAATATGATAGTAAAACCATGTTTGTGTGAAAAACTTTTCGGTTTTAATAAGTAGTAATAACAATTCAAGTAACATTTAAATGTAAATAACTAAAGAAATGTAGAATGCATTTTATAACTACAGTTACCAAGCTACCAAATGTATAAAGCCTCCTTTTCTCTCATGGCAAGGAGTGAATATGTGTGTGATTTATATGTCTCTTATGTTTTTATTAAATAACTTGGAGACATTATCAGTCATTGCGGGAAACACAAATGCCTAGCATAGAATTTCTGCTCTCAAGAAATAAAAAATTCAATAAACTTTGACGCATGTTTATAAGCTATAATTTTTGTCACAAAGATTAAGTAAGGAAATGTTTAAATAAATGTTACAATCCAATTGTTATAGTATAGAGAAGATAGCAGAATATACTTTTAGATTCAGGTTTTCTGTGTTCAAATCCCAGCTCCACCCTTTGCATTACTGTCCTCAGTTCTCTCAGCTCCAAAGACTACTGTTGTGAACAGATTATTGAACATGTTAATTTTTATCAATTACCTAAAATAACACCTGGCATGTAGGTAGTACTCCATAAGGATCTTCATCCTCAAATCTGAGCTTCCTATAATATTCGTGTAATTTCCAATGATTTTGAGGTGGAAATGTGCATTTGGTTTGTACATATTGGAAAATAGTGTTTTACTGAGTAACTCAGAGATTCTACATGAGAAATATTAATAACTTAGCTTTAGTCATGCCAGGCTGATTTTCCCTTTTGTCCTAGTGAACTGAAGAACAATATAATCAAAGGAAATATTCTACACGAAGACCATTTCACAACCTGTCATTAGGCACGGCTGCCCAGGCTTTACTGATTCAAGTACACATTGCTCAGACTATCTATTTTAACCTCATACTATCATTATACTTTAATAATAAAATTTACAAGACATTTTAAGAGGCCAGTAAAATGCAAGCTCCTAAAAGGGAATTCATGAATTTCCTTTGTAAAAACTTCATTAGCTTTGTGAAACCTACCATTGACCATGATGTTATTGGTGACTATTCTGATCATCAACATGTTTATAATTCATGTAGCAACGAATGATTATAAAGCATCTGGTGATGACAAGCAATTATAATAATTATAGACTTTCTTTTATATGCAGAACTGCACTCAGGCTATGTATTAATAAAACGGGGATGAAATTTAAAGTAATATTTTACATTTTTATGCAGTTGAAAATTCTAGCTTCAATTTTAAAAAGTGCAAAAGACTATTGGGTTTATTTTCAGTGTGTCTACCCCATCACATGTTTGCTGTTTCAAGGAAAAAAATCAAAATCAGCCAGACATCAGGAGGAGGCTCAGTTTGTACCTGAAACTTTTATAAAGATAACAATGTTCAGGCTAAAGCTGGAATAGCCAGTGTTCAGTTCTGAAACACTGACAGGAAAGTAGAGACGAGTGTTTATACAGACGTCAGAAAGTGTTTTCTAGCTCATGTTTGGAAATTTCTTCATTACCTAATTAATATGATGTTGCAGCTAGTTGTATAAGTGAATGATTGCCTAGAAAAATCATAAGGAAATTGTATGTACACTTGGTAGTTTTAAAATCTTTAGTCATACAAGTACATAATAGCATTTTGAGTTTTTGCTTATACTTTCACCTTTAATTAAAGGTTCTCTTGTCATAACTACTGAAGAAACAACTTTTCAGACAAGAGATGAGCCCTTGTCTTAATGTCTTATTTTTTCTAAGTCTCTCCTTTGCTTCTGGTGGCATACCATACTGTATTCCAAAGGTAGTATTCTCAAAATAAAAGGCCCTAGAATGCCTTCTGTCTGTTAAAATGCCTGGTTAGTAAGATACAAGTGCTTTTCCCGACTTAGAGTCCCTTTTCACAGCATGGCATCTTTGAAAAAAGACCATTAGTCCCAGACTACTTTCTTTGAAAGTTTATACCTGTCCTGCTCTCATCTTTCTCTGCTTTGGTCCTGCAAAATGCATACTTAGCACTTGGTGGAAATGAATGAGATTTTTGCAGCATTATACTTTATCATTTTTATTAGGAAATTGTCAAATGATGAGATTTCTGAAGATTTCTGATAACCACAAAGTGGCCGTGAGGTGGGTGTAGAGAGGAGCAAGCGAGGAGCTAGACTGGAGGGTACCAAGGGGACAGCGGCACAGTTCCTCTTACCTCCACTGAAGACATGTATGCTACTTGGGGAAATATCTACATTCTTCGCAGAATTTATGTCTGTGAAATCTTCAGCTAAAATGTAAATAAATTTCTCTTTATGTAAGTTTGGCATTTAGCACATCCCCCACCCTGGGTAAGGCATCATCTTTTTGATAAGAAAAGTCATTTTTCTGTGAGACATTTAATTAGAGGAGCCATTTTTCGCTGTACTCCAGGTTTGGCATTTCCTTGTATGAGACTAGGCAAGACTAAGAGTATTGATTTCATATGACTTATGCAGTTTTCCAGTAACCCCAAAGCCTGATATATTTCTGTTAATTCAACTTAAGGGGGAAAAGACAGCATATATTTTGGGAGCAAATCCATATTATTTTATGGTTCTGTGGTTGCAGGATGTCTACCTGCATTTTTAAAGTTTTATGATAGACTATTTTAAAGTAGAGTAAAAATTACACTTAAAAAGGAAAATGTAAATTGTCCATCATCTAACGAGCCGAATGCATTTAATTTCACATGAATTGCGTCTTCGTCACCTAACCTCGTTCTGTTTCCTGAAGATTAATGCCCACTAAAAATACAAACACAAATATTTACTTTTTGTTTTCTTGGGCTTAAGAAGACAATCACGAAAGGGCATTTCAAATGCTTTCCATATTCAAAAATAATGTTGGACGTGACCTTAAGAAATGCCTCAATTCAGCAGTTTTCTTTGGGTTTATTCCATTCTCAGTATTTTGCTGATTTTCCTGGTTTAAATATATCCAACAAGCACATTGCAGAAGAATGTTAATATTATTTTTAATTTCATATATAGGTATATAAAATCATATCATTAATTATAACTCTATATAAATATATGGATCTAATTTCAATGTTTACTCATATATAGTACACTTTCACAGGAGTATTTTTAAACTATGATTTTTATACTTGTAATAAACTGCTTTTTCTGTTGTGACATATTTGTCAACCTCAAAATGTAATAAAGCCATGCCCTGGGCCCATGGGCTCTAGGTGCTCTTTCATGACCTGCCTCTCTCGGTTCTGATGTCTCTTCTGCTTGGCCACCCCATCTAGTCCACATTGGCCTCCGGTGTTTCCCAAAGAGACATGCGTGCCCTCTCCTTGCTGTTGTATTTCCAGTAATCTTGCTCCCAGCATATATCGCATGCTGCACATTCTTACTAGACTCAGATCCTTGTTTAAATGGCATTAATGCAGAATGACCTTCTCCATTACCTCTTTTAAGGAAAGAGTCCTCTTACTATTTTCTTACTGTGCTCTAACCCTCTAGTATATTACCTTTCTACTTCACTAGACTGCATGGGAATACAGAAGACGAACAGAGACTTTGATGGTGTCCTTGAAGAAACAGAAGCACTGCCAACACAGGTGCACTTTATTTATGTATGTATGTATGTATTTATTTATTTAGCTGGTGCCAGGAATCAAACTCATGACCTCACATTTTCAAAGCAGGCACTCTGCCATTGAGCTATATTCTCAACCCACACATGTGGGTTGTATTAAGTATGTATAGATGAATGAAAATTCAGCTAGATTTTATCAATTTGATTGGCTTGGGAAGCACCCAGGAGATTGGTGGAGCACATTTCTGGTATATTCGTGGATCATGAAAGTGTGACTGTGGTACTATGTCTGGTGCCTGGCCAGGTCTTCTCTGACACTGTCATCCTGGTCTACTTTCTGCCCACCAGGAACTGAACTTAGCATCTTTGCTGTGCCACATGCTTCCACCACGTTGCTTCTGTCTTGGACCGGGACAACTATGGACTGAAACCCCTGAAACCATGAGCAAAATCAAACCTCTCCTTTAAATTGTGGTATCAGGTATTGATTGTATGTCAGTGACGAAAGGCTTATACATATACTGAAGAAAAAAGTGAGAGTGGCTCAAGTTTAAACTGGTATCTCATTGAAAGCTCACAAAGATCTCAGTAATTATTAAGCATCTATAAGGAGCACACAGCAATAGAGGGCCCAGCTGGAGGCCAAAGTCCATATGTAACCACTAGTTATCTCATAAGCATTTTCTTTTTGAAGTCACAGAAGAACACAGGGACAGGGACAGATGGAGGATTAGTGATTAGATGATGTCCACCATCTGCAAGATACAACTGTAAAAAGCCACCTCAAAAGTAATTCAGTTCACTAGGTTGCATGCAAAAGCTCTAAACCATCTTTTCTACTATTAGAACATATCGACCCCACCTAGGACCAGGGAAATGGTTCCAGATGGCTTGTGCAAGGGCCCACATTTGGCTTTAGGGAATTTCTTGAGTTTTCTCCATATCCAGCATTTAAATATACCCAAACAGCATATTTACATATACCTCTCATCTCTTCTAAAGAAGAGTGGGGGCAAAAGGTTCTACAACAGAAAGGACCCCAATACAATAACAGAAGGTAGTATCTACAAACAAGGGAATGGAAGAGGCATAACAATATCCTGCAAACAAAGGCAGGGCAACCCTCATCAAACTTCTGCCTTTAGGTAGGAAACAAGACCTTTCATTCTGATCTCTCACCCACCCTTTTAAAGCCTCTAGCACCCTTTTCAGCTTTACGAAAGCAATGTATAAAAATGTGTGCTGTTGAAAAGAATTAGAAAATTTTCTGACCATTTCATTATAGTGTCCCTGCAAAGAAAATTCTTTTCTATTGTAATTTCAAAATGCATTAGCTTCGAACAGCGGGATATTAAAAATTCCACAGTGGCTCCTACCACTCCTCAGGATACTGTATGTACTCCAACCATGTAAAACTCAGACTTCTTCTCATGTCCCCTGAGCTCTCAGCAGAAATATTCACCGCATTGAAAAGAAAGTGTTCCTTAGGGCTTTACTCAGATAAAAGGACGTTTATAAAAGGCTCCTTATAAATAGTTATTGAACAATAGGTGTTAAGTGGAGTTAACTTCTATACAAATGAATTGATTGGAGAACGTAAAACTGGGGGACTGTACCCACTTGGAAAGTAAGATATAGGCAGTGTCTCAGAAGTGTGCAGCCCTCGGGGCTGGGGATTTAGCTCAGCGGCAAAAGCGCCTGCCTTGCAAGCGCAAGGTCGTGAGTTCGGTTCCCGGTACCGGAGAAAAACCAAAAAAAAAAAATTGTGCAGCCCACACCCTGGACCATGAAGTTTTCCCAAGTAGTGCTGTCTGTACCTCCACCACCAGGAATGTATTTTAATGTGTTTTCTACCTCTGCATATCTCTAGTATACAGACAGTCCCAAACGGGAACCTAACTGATCCTGTTTCTATAGTTGTTACCAAGAATAATGATGAAAAATATCTCAGAAGTTTTGATTCATTATTAGATAGTAGACCCTTCCTGGCATGAAGACACATGCATGTGGGCTTCTTTAATTCAGATGTTTGATAGGAAAATGACACAGTTGTCTGCAGATAGCACCAAAGAGAATTCATTCCTTTATGAGGGGGAGGTTCCTGCAGAAAGGGGGTGTCACGTGGGGTGTGCTTTGCTTGAAAACCCACAGATCCTGCAGACCTGTCACTTTGCAGCCCGGCAGAGCGCACTATGGCGAACTGTCAGAAACTTGGGTTACTTAGAGATGACGCACAAGATCATGGCAGGTTCTATAAAAATGGACAGAATGTGTGCAAATTCCATCTAATTCTGGACTAATAAATGGAATCAAACATTACTCAAGAGGATGCAAAGGGAAGGACAAAGGAAAGGAGGGAATGTGGGAATGAGGGAGAGATGGAGGGAGAGAAAAGAGAGAAAGAGACAGAGACAGAGACAGAGAGAGGGAATGAATATGAGAAAAATTGCACCATTCCATCCTAAATCAAAGGCAGATTTGAACTGAAGCCTACGTGCTACTGTTCGTAATGTGTCCCTCTGGCATCTGGCATAAGACCCTCAAGGCCAGTGCGGCACTGTGAAGGAAACATCCACGAGGCTCAAGCCAGTACACACTCCAGCTGAAGTCCCCAAATTCCTTTCTGTAATTAGCAATGCAGCAAGAAGAATGTGCTATCCCACACTCCACTCAGAGTGCCCTCTGGACCCACTCGTACCTGGAGGTCTGTCTCTGGCTCTGAGAAGATGGAATAAGAGAATTAAGCTTTTTGCACTCATTTCCATAACTTGTGTTTTAATCCCCACTGCTAAGGAACTTTTAATGCAGATTTCATCTGTTTACTCCATTTGCTGTGTGTGGTCATTAACATTTGCAAGCTAATGTATTTATTTATTCACGTTAGGACACAGAATCAGAATAAGTCTAGTAGAGTCTGTGATTATCAGTAGAGAGCTCAGTCACATTCTTAGAAAATGCTGTCTATTAACTCTTAAACTGAAAGCACAAAAAATGTGTCATTTAAAAAAGTCATATTCTGAATGAAGCAGTAAGTCTAAATACTAAGGTATATAAATTAATACGTGCTAAACCTCACAAGATCATGACAGATTCTATAAAAATGGACAGAATGTGTGACAAATTCCATATAATTCTAGATTAATAAATGGAATCAAACATTACTCAAGACAATGCAAAGGGAAGGACAAAGGAAAGGAGGGAATGTGGGAATGAGGAGAGATGGAGGGAGAGAAAAGAGAGAAAGAGAAAGAGACAGAGACAGAGAGAGGGAATGAATATGAGAAAAATTGTACCATTCCATTCTAAATCAAAGGCAGATTTGAACTGAAACCTACATGCTAAAGTTCGTAATGTGTCCCTCCGGCATATAAATTAATACGTGCTTGAGTTCAATAACTTTCTATGGATTTGGTATCTAAATATAAGGAATCAGTCTTTAAATTGGCAAAAATACTTATTTTCCTTGATTTTACAAAAAATATGTAATTTTTGACTGTGTAACTCTTTCAAAATAACATTGTCTCTCTTCAGAATAATTAAACATGTAGTTGCCCATATGTAAGATGAAACTATTATGCCCTATGGAACTGGCCAAAAACTAAAGAAAACTGTAAAGGGGCCATCATGGACCATGGAAAAGTTGAAATATTTGTAGCTTCTGCCACATATAATTCAAGTGTTCCTGAAGTTACACATTAAACATACACAAAAGCATTTTTTCAGGTCCCATTTCTTGGTCACTAAATTATGAGGTGTGATCTAAACATATAGTAACTGTTTAAATTTTTAAAAACATATTAAAGTGAATGACACATTGCCATCAGTCTCCCTCCAAACACTCCCATCACTTCAAACACACTTACACTACCACTGTTGTCATTTTCTGAAGCAGTTCTAAGTGCTCTTTCCTGAGACTCTTTAGTTGCACTGCCACGGCTGCTCTACTTCCTGAATCAATTTAAGACGTTTGTCTTTCATACTCATTTGGCTATAGGGAAGAGCTAGAGGTCTCATGGTGCAGGACCCAGTGGATAAAGTGGATGAGGACACATTGTAACATTTTTAATTGGTAGAAATTTGAGACATGGACCCTTACTGAGTATTGTCAAGGCATGTCTTTCTTGCACTGGGAGTTTTCTGCAACAGATGAGTAGTTTCATATATACAGAGAATGAAAGAACTTCCCAACACAGCTTTGCTGTCACTGTCATCCTTATTTCAAAGCATTTGTGTCATGGTAGTGAATTAGACACATAGAAGAGTCTCACGTTAGCATCCTATGAAGGTTTGTGGCTTCAACTTTGCAATATATATGTTTAGCACATGTATTGTTTTGTTTTGTTTTGTTTTGGAGAAAGGGTCTCACTCTGTAGTTCAGGCTGGCCTGGAACTGACAGTGATCATGTTGCCTCAGCCTCCCAAGTGTTGAGATTATAGATGTGCACTACCACTCCCAACTTGTTTAGCACACGTTTAACAAAATCATGGTTTCCAGCAAAGTAAGCTTCAAAGATAATTATTTCACTAGTAAATTTTTAAGTACCTAAGTTTTTATAAGCAAACATAAGTTTTCTCTGGCAGCATAGAGCCTGGAGAGTGCCCCTGCCCCACCCAACTTCTACTCTCAGATGCTGTCCATGCAGAATTTAAAGTATTAAATCTACCCCACTGTACTTTGAGGAAATCACTGAATACCTGCCTACCAACAAGGAAGCCATATAAGCTTCATTACAGAATATAACATGGGCTCCAACTCATGAGTTTGCTATCATATAATTTTAAATTGTGTTGTTCAAAGTGTGTAGGTTCAGCTTCTCTAACTTTTTTTGGTTTCTCATGTACTTTTGTAGTTATTATAATGACAAGTTTTAGGAGGCTAACTACAGCATGTATTATGTCTTTTCTGCTGATCAAAGCACTTTATATCTATTTCCTGATCCTAGCGTCCTAATTATAAAGAGGCAAAAAATCATGTTAAGTAAGTTACTTCCATAAAGGAACTTGTATTATTTCCAGTGGCTATTTCCATTTCTTCTTTGCTTGTGCTCAATGCTATTTATCAATGGGGCCACTGAAGACTTTGACTACTACCAAACCACTGCTAAGCTACTTCCAACAGTTCAAAGGCCACAAGCTTTTTCCCATGAGCAAGGAAATATCAAAATTCAATAGTACCGATACCTGGCAGTACATTTTTCTCAGTTTTTACTATCTCTTACTATCTCTTCAATTGCTGCTATATATGAGGCAACATATTTTAAGTACACTTTACAACTGCTTGTGAGACATCCTTTTTGCTCCTTCCGTTCACTTTTGAAGTTTCTCTTCTCAGATTCCCTCTTCATCACTCCATGCCCCTGTGCTTTATCTGCCTTGCTTTGACAAGGAGATGTCGTCATCATTATGCGAACAAACGTTTGAATTGTGCTCATGTAATACTCTTCTCTTTTGTGCCATGAGAAGAATATATTCTAGATCGGCCTGAGAAGCATATCACCACACTACCAGCCCCAAATACCAACAATTCAGCTGGACTAATGTTTCTCAGTGAAAAGTTGGTGGCCATTATTTTATGCCACTTGATTTTCTGAGGCCTTCTGTCATGCAGAAATAGCAGTCAGGTAGATGGATATAAACAGTATTCTTGTCCTTCTTGGAATTTATTTTAGATATTTTAACTCTCAATGCTCTGAGCATTCTGACTTTCTCTCCTGTCTTTAGATATACAAAATACCTCACGACTTTTGATGTATTAGTTTTTTGTTGCTGTAACAAGATACCTGAAAACATCAACTTAAAAACAGGAGATATTTGTTTTGGCTCATTCTGTGGTCACTTATTTTGGTTTCACTCCATAGTCATTGGCTGTCATTTTAGGTCTGGAGGTGAGGCACAGCCTTGGGGTGGAGATAAGGAGTTGCTCAGCTCATCGCAGCCAGGAAGCAGAAGAGAGGGAAGGGCTGGGACCCCAGGGTCCTCTTTAAGGGCACACTACCAATGGCTGAACTTCCTTCCTTCCTTCCTCTAGAGCCTCTTAAAGACTCCACCATCCCAAACCTGTGCTTTCAGCTGAGAAACAGTCCTTTAACACATGAAGGTGAACATTTAAATTTCAAACAATAACACCTGGCCAACTCTTCACTCTGTCTGGTGTTTTCCTCCCCACGGATTTCCATGTAGTTCCCTGTGAGGTTGATTGGTTGTGTCAACTTGGATAAGAAACACTTAAGTAAATTGGCTCAGCATACTTCCGGGGAGGAAGATACCCCAGAAGGGAAGATTGTTGCCAGGTTGGTATAAAAGGAAATTGAAGAAGAACAGATGGCTTCTGTTTCTTTGCAGGAGCTCCCTGTCTTTGTCTTCTCTTTGGTTGTCATCTCCCGGCTTCCAGCAGACTCTTCAGCCTTTTGGTGCAGACTCCTGGGCCTCCTGATACAGACTCGCATAGGTCCCGGCCCTGAGCTCCAAACTTTGACTGGATCCTCTGATCCCCATTATGAAGACAGCCCTTTTAGGAGCTAGGGATTTAGCTCAGCGGCAAAAGCACCTGCCTGGCAAGCGCAAGGTTGTGAGTTTGGTTCCCGGTACTGAAGAAAAACCAAACAAACAAAAAAAAAATGAGGACAGCCCTTTTGCACTCTTCTATATGTAGCTCTGTGGGCCGCTGCTGTAAGCCAATCTTGTAAATGCGCATATATTTGTGTATCTTTTACTAAGTCTTTCTCTAGTAAGCACTGGCTGATACACTCTTCATCTTCCAGCATTCAGCTACTCAGTAGGATATTTTCTAATCGCAATGTTCATATGTAGACATCCTTTTACTCTGTACATTCTGTCACACACATTTTTACATTTATATGTTCACTATAACTAATAATTACAATTATTCTCTCGTATCTTAACAACTATTTTTTTGAGGGAAGGAGACAGATATGTCGTTATTTTTCTTCCATGTAAAATAACTACTGTGAAGACCAGAATACCTGAAAGTGAACAGCTACATAAATGAGTACGTTGTGAAAAGTGGTTTCATATCCTATGCTCAATAGATTTTGACCTTACTCAAATCTATAAATAAAATCTTATGAGCAATACACACTTAACCAACCCAATGATAATAAAAAGTGTCCACTTTAAAGAGAAGTCTTCTGTTCTTTATTCCCCATTGTGAACACTCCAGTGTTTTGTTTTCTTGGAGTTCCAACATATGCCATAAGGATTTAATTCCATGTCAGAGTTCCGAGGAGTGGGCAGACCACTTTTCTCACTGCACTTTTCCTGGAACCTATCATTTTGGAGTTTTCTAGATCACTGATTAAGGAAACTGATTTAATAGCAGGAATATATTCACATTCATTAAGTTCTGGTTACAAGTGATGCATTTAAATATTGCTTTTATTTTTTCCCAGACTGACACTTCATTCTGTAGTTTTCTCAGATAATTGGATAGCATGTACCATCCTATCATTTATTTCTTCCAAACCATTTGGCATTAATAATAATATTCAGAAAGTTTTGGAAAAGCTAGGATTTTTTACTTTTTTATTCTAACCCTCTTTCAGTCAAAACATAATTATTTTAAAAATTACTACATATAAGAATAAATGCCTATGAAGAACACAGATGTATAAATACACATAATATTTACAATAATTTTAAAGCATGTTAAATGATTCTGCATAAATATCAGCCAGTTTCAATATATTTATAATCAGTCCAGCTCTACCTGAAGCACTATTTTGCTCTTTATATTTGACATTTCTTTTTATGAGTTACTTTCTTTTTTAGATCAGCTTTCAGGAAAGAAAAGTTAATAAGCCCCAAGATTCAAATTAGAAGATGACACAAACTACACAGTAACAAGTATGCATTAGTTATTCTGTAATTTATATTCAAAATTGGAAAGATAATTTGCAAATACCTCACAATAAATCCTGAGCTAAAAGAAACATTTGTCAGATTTTTCTGTTACATTCCTGTCTGTGGTATGCAGATGTTCAGTTTGAAATTTGTCATATTTTCATATTTTTTCTGTAATGCTTTCCTTCTTTGATTTCTTTCCAAACAAGAAAATAAAAAGGCAGGTTAACATTCATAGCTACAAAATGGATTTAGAGAAGACATTTCTTTTTACCATACTTTGACATTCCCCAAACTTCTACTTTCCAATTAATATATTTTTGAACAAGTTTAGTCTATTCTAAAATGATTAATCCTTGGGAATACTACTCATGAACTTCAACTAACCTCCTAAGATTAAATACCACCATTCTTAACATAAACTGACATTCTTTTCAGATTTACAAATTCATCATATCCCATGCTGAATTAAGAATCACCCTTCTAAAAAATTCTTTATCACAATTTTTTTATTTCTTTCTAACTTATACCTACAAGTACTCATAGGAGTTTAAATATTTATTGTCAGTAGAGTTCTGCTGCCATTTGTCGTTTTGGTACTAAGAATCAAATCCAGGACCTTGTGCTTTCCAGGAGGCTCTTGTGCTCCTGAGCTACATCCCCATTCCCCAACTTTCCTTAGAAGATCCACATTCCTGTCCTCTCCAAATTTCGGGGATCTCCATTGCACCGCTTCTTTCATGCTCTCAGCTTTACACACAGCCCTCTCAGGGGCACACGAGCTGGCCTTTTGAAATTGAGGTGGGAACCTTCTTAACCCCACAACTCCTGCACTCTGAATGCACCTAAAAAAGCACTATGGGGATGGTGCCAAGGTCTGCTGCCAGCTGGAGCAAAAGCCAGGCTTCCCTCTCTCTTGGCTAGAAGGGTCAAGTGCCTGGATCGCTGGGCACTCCGAATCCAATTCTGAGGAACAAATTTTCTATACCACTGCCATTCTGGAACTTGGTACTCTGAAGTTTTCTCCTCAAAGTAAAGTCTTCCACTTTTGGAGTTTTGAAGGCCAAAGGGTGGAGACACTGCTTTTTGTGACAACCTCAGGCTATCTTTTCTATTCTCCTGTTTCTTCTCAGCGATGGAGCTAACCTCAGCTCTATCTTTGCAGTCCACAGTTTTACTGAAGCTTCCCTTATGGCCAAACTCACATAATTTTAAATCATCTTGCTAGGCTCTTTGCTCTTGATTCTTTAGATAGATCTGGCCCCCAGTAGTAGCCATGCATAGCTTCAACATTCGACTGCCTTAAATTTCTTCTGCCAGATGAATGAGTCCACTGCCTTTAATCCCAGTCTTAGGCAAAGTCTCTGGACAGGAGCAAAATGCAGGCAAACTTTCTGCCAAGCTATATCATACACCCTTTGGAAACCAGTAGCCAGTGCAGTCCTTCTTCCCAGCAGGAACCTCCCAATCCTAGCCTTTATGAGTTTTCTGGTCCTCTGAGCTCTGACCAGAATCTCCCATATAAAACAGCCGGAGGCCTTTCAGCTCTGTTCTTTCAGGTGACATCTCTGAACCTTTCCAAACTTTACTCACAAGCCATTTCCAAAGGCTTTTGAACCAGAGGGTCAGGTATAGTCACAGCAATGACATCACTTCTTTGGTATGAAATTCTGTCTTAGTTACGTTTCTCTCATTGCTGAGACAAAATACCTGACACGAAAATTAAAGAGAGAAAGGTTTATTTAGCTCACAGTTTGTGGAGGTTTAGTCCATAACTGGCTGACTCCAAGGCAGGGTGGCCTGGCACAGCGGCAACAGCTCCAAGTGGCAGAAGACAGCAAAAGCAGCAAAAGCAAAAGTCGGGGGGAAGCAAGCCTCTTTTCTTCCCTTCTGCTGCAAGCAGGCTCCCACTCCCTAGGGCAGGCGTCACACTCACACCATCTCCCTGCCCTTCTCTTGAGCAGGATGAGGACGTTTACAAAGTGAGGGCCCTGGCCCCTGCTGAGTCCCTTAAACTACCAAACTTCTCAAACAACACAGTGTATCAACCATTACAATAAGCTGTCTTAATATCTATTTGTTTAATAAAACAATCACTAATTTAGCTCATGAGTCTATGGGATGGCAATTTGGGCTGCGTAGTTCTGGTCTAAGCAATTTCAAATTTGGTGAGGAGCTGAATCCTATAGGGAGCCCTAGCCGGTAAGACTGAGTTCCTGCCCACATATTTTCCTGTCTTTTAGCAAACTCAACCGAGCCCTCCCATGGCAATGGATCAGAAGGCCAAGAAAGCAAGCAGAAATGTGGTGTGTATGGCACAGTTCCTAGGCTCTGAGCTGGCATGACCCCACTTCTACGTCACTGTTCAAAGAAAGAAGCATGTGTGTGTGTGTGTGTGTGTGTGTGTGTGTGTGTGTGTGTGTTTGAAGTACCAAGAATTGAACCAAGGCTTTGCTCATTGAGCTACAATCCCAGCCCTTTTTACTCTTTTGTAATTTTAAGACAGAGTTTTGCTAATCTGGTAAATACCCCAGGCTGAGCTTAACCTTGAGATGTTCCTGCCTCAGCCTCCCAGAATGATAAAATTACTGGTGTGTGCCTTTATCACACAAGGAGTTTTAGTCACAATGTAAAGAAATGTGTGCTGTTTCACATACAAAGGCTTTAAATTCAATTTTCAACACCTTCACACAAATAAGAGATGCATATTAACTTCTCTGATTTCGGCTGAGGCTTGTCACAGATTACCTGGCTCAGCCTTGGCCATCAGAAGTGGGACCTGCTCTCCCTGGTGCAGCTGCTCCAGGATGTTCATCTCAGGAACATAAATGGCATTTCTTTAATTGGCTCATTTACTTCCGACACTTGTTGAGAGTGATCAGAATTTAATTACCTAGTTTATTTAAAAATTCAGCCTGTTTTCTACAGTTCTTGAACAAATGACTAAAACCTAATGGTTTGGAAGACATAACTCATAGGTCTGCTATTTAGTTACATCCAAGAACCATTTAGGGGAAAATGTTTCATTATTATTTAAAATATGAGGACATAGAACATTCTTAAGTCTAAATTTTCCTTTACAGCATCTAATTTAACAACTACTAAACAAAACAGTTTTTCTTTCTCCTCCAAGTTATGAAATCTTAGGAATTTGCTTTCTCCCTAAAGTATATAAGCCTAGAATTCATTTTTTCCCTATATAATCACTATCTGTATTTTTCAGAAAATCCTCAATATTTGTGAGGTTGGGGATTTCCACTGCCACCTGAAGAGCTTACACTAAAAGAGATGAGAACAATAGCCAGATCCTGGAAGATAGGAATGTTCCCTGCATTCTGGAAATGATTGTCCTGCGGGCAGCTATTATTAAGTAGGCAATGGAGCAAAGGAACTACTGAAAAATTAGGTGCCAGTGAAGAGGGGGAAAAGTCACTTCATGGACTCTATAAAAACTCATTGACCAGTGAAAGGTAGGACACAAAGGTGTTCTAATCTCGGCTGGGAGACAAGTCATCTAAAAAAAGCAGGACAAATAAGACCTTTATATAAGCATTTTTAGTTTGGCTAATACTAGAAAGTTATTGAAATATTATATTATAACTAATCATTATAAAGGAGAAAGACCCTGAAGTACAATTTTTGTGATTCTGGATAAAACACAACACTGTCTGAAAACCAAAGAGAAACAGCTGAGGGCACAAGGATGTTCTGATCAATGCCTGGAGAGATTCTTTCAATGGAAAAATGGAAGCCAGAGAAATGTTACGGGGACTACTTCACAGTTTTAGGTGTATATTTGTTTAAATGAATGATTATGAATTCTGAAGTATATTGAGCATATTTTCATAATTTTTGTTACATTAACTAAAATGTCTACATACTTTTTTGTCAATCATATCATCAGTAACTATGGAGGATTATTTTTGTGCCAGAAACAGAGATATAGAATCAATATAGTACTTTAAGAAGGTATTCATTGTCCATTTCTAAGACAGACAGTTAGGTAAAAGCCTCTGGCTGTAGGTCTCCCTAAACGTTTGAGACAATGTCAAACTTCTCTGCGCTTAACCTGGGAGCAACTAAGGCAGTGACTGACGTAGAGCCTAACACTTCTGGCCAGTAGGACCTCCTCTAACAGATCTCTATGTTAGGATTTCTCTGTGGAACTGGTAGTCATTCACATGTAGTTCCTATTGTCTGATCATTTTCTCTGCCAAACTTTCTTTACTTCATTACAATAAACATTATCATCTTAATAAACCTATCACTCTTAATTCTGTCTCAAAATCTACTATTCAGAAAATACAACAGGAAGACATACTTATGCAGTTTTCTTGTATCCATGTGCTTCAGATAAGCTTCTTTATACTGACATTTGTGAGTCCTTCATGAATAGTGTGTTACTTCATGAATCACCACATTACTAAATGCATTAATTCTGATTGCTTATGATTTGTAACCAGTAAGTTATGCTATGAATCCTTTGTGATAGCAAAAAGTTTCATCTGGTGTTTTGACACTTCAGGAGAGCATAATTATAAGATAAAGATTATGAGGAGATTTGAAAAACTGTACATAAGTTAAATGTGTAGACCCTTGAATAGTAGAAATAAGTAAACAATAATTATTAAAATTCACATATAATTTAAATCTTCTGTTATTATCAGATGTCATCTTTACACCCAGAATATCTTTTCCTAAGCAAGTGTTGAAATTTCTCCCTGGTTCTGTTGCTTTTTTCAGTACATGATCACACTACTGTCTTTATACTGTCAGTGGAAGAAAATACAAAAGAGAAATTATATGACTGGATACTGAATAACTAAGGGATACTGGTATGGTAGCCGTAAAGTATTGGTATGGTCCAGAGTAAAACAAACAGGATGGACTTCTCTGTTCTGTGCTGTGAGGATAGCAGTATGGCACAGTGAAAGGGAAAGAAAAAATAAGGTAGCTCATAGTGAAAAGTGCTAAATTAGCGTTTCAAATTCATAAAACTTGATTGAAATCAGGATGAGATTATTTGTCATTTTTAAAAAGTGAATTTTCACTATGAATGATGTCGTCTGTATGAGTTCCATGCTTCATTTTAACCTTGTCCTCTTCTTATTCTTACAAATGTTTTATGCAGGGCAGAGATATAATCTTAACTTTTAGGCTGTGATTTTATATTGATGTGTCTTAGTACAGGCTACTATAACAATGTGCCATGGACTGACTGGATTTAAATAGTAGTATAGGGGCTGGGGATTTAGCTCAGTGGCACAGCGCCTGCCTGGCAAGCACAAGGTAGTGAGTTCAGTTCCTGGTACCAGAAAAAAAGAAAATAAATAAATAAATAAATAAATAGTAGTACAAATTTATTGTTTTAAATTTTGGGGTTACTGGAAGTGTGAGATTGTAGCGTCAGTACAGTTAGTGTCTGGTGAGGGCTCTCCTCCAAGCTATGTACTACCATCTTCTCTATCACTACATGGTTGAAAAGGGCGTAGGAGAGTTCTGTGGGGTCTTTTTCTCACTTGTTTTTTTTTTTTTTGCTATCAAAAATCGAACTCAGGACCTTGTGCTCGCTAGGCAGGTGCTTATGCTGCTGAGCTATATCCCTGGCCCTCTGGGGTCTGTTTTTAAGAAATAATTCTGTTCATCAGACTTCATCTTCATGATTTAATTATTTTTAAAAGACTACTTATAATAATGTACGTTGTGTTAGAATTTCAACATATGAATTTGAGGAGGGGATAAAAACATTCAATCCATTGTGAAATAATAGAAATATTATCAAGAAAACTTCAATCAGCATATTTTTTCCAATGAGTAAGGCTTTAACTGTAATGCACTATTACTATTGCATAATTTATTCACACTTTTCACAATCTACTCATAGAATGAGCAGAAAAGAGAACCAATAAGAATACACCTTTCATTATTTATTCACTATTTATTCACATACATGCTCATCTAGGCATCAAGCATTTACACCTTGAGGCATCCATCCACCCTTCTATTCATCCAATCACTTCACACACACCTGATAATCATCACAGTGCTGCAGCACATCACAATTTCTATATGCTCAGGTGTTATTGCTTGGATATGAAATGTCCCCTAAACATCTTAGGTTCAGGGATGGGGCTTTTGGAAGATGACAGGATCGTAAATGTGCCATACACATCTATGGATTGATCCATGAATGATTTCATACCTGAATGTGCTGCCAGGGGTTGGGGCTTGTTTGGGAGTGGCAGGTCACTGGGGACATGAGCTAGAAAGGTGTATTACTATTGTGGTCTCTTTTCTGCTCTTTCTACTTCTCAGCTGCTGTAGGCTATAGAGTTTTTTCCCAGTATATATCCCTTTTTTACTCAGTTTTTACCTTGGAACCAGCTAACCATGGACTGAGTGCTCTCACATCATGAGCCAAATTAATCCTCTCTCTCAGGGCTGGGGATTTAGCTCAGCGGCAAAGCACCTGCCTGGCAAGTGCAAGGTCGTGAGTTTGATTCCTGGTACCAGAAGAAAAAACAAACAAACAAACAAAAAAAAAAAACAAATCAATCTTCTCCTTTTTTAAGTTATAGATGTCTGTTCTTTTGTCCCAGTGATAAGAAAGTGGCTAATAGAAAACCTTAGTACCAGAAAACTCTAGCTGTTGCTGTGACTATACCTGACTGTATAGTTTAGAAGCCTTTTGAACTAGTTTACAGACTTTTTGAAAGACTTAGAGATACACACTAGAGAAGACCTCAAATGCTATAAGCAAAACCTAATGGGTGACTCCCGACAGATTTCAGAAGACTGGAATGTTGACTGAAAAGTGGACAGTAAAACCCAGGCTCACTAGACTTCAATTGGAGATGTCCTAGAGGCACTAGACATTACATACTGGTAAATAATATTTTTTCATTTTGTCCATATCCTAACACTTTATGAAGCTAACTTTAAAGATGGCAGACTAATTAATTCTGTTGGAGAAAATATCAAGACAGATTAAAGTTTGTGCTGTCACATGTACATGGCTGTTTTTATCTAGAAACACAGTCAGAATCTGGAGAACAATCAGAGCTAAATCATTTGAAAATTTTAAGGTTTGGCTTGAGAGAATGTCCATGTGAATGTGGGTGCAAAACAGTGTGGTTGGTAAACAGATTTGCACAATTAAAAAACAAAGCAAATATTAGCCAAAGTAGCCAGGTATTTCAAACCAACAAAATCGACAATGTGTCTTGAAGGTATCTCAGGAATTGGCTAGACTCCAATCAGGTGTGTTAGAAGATAAACTCTTTTGAAAGACTTTTGTTGAAGGAGAGAGTTCCAGCATGCCCTCTTCCTTCAGGACCACCTGGGAAGTTTATCAAGGAGTTCATTCATCCAGGAACTCAGAAGCTGCCACAGCTGGCTTCAAGGAGAGCCCAGTTACTGCTCAGTGTGGTGACCCATGTTAGCATCACCCACATGGTACTTGTTCTGGAGGTATGCAAAGTCCTAGAATTGTGGAACATAGAGGGTTCCACTTAGACTTCACATGAAGGACTGGGAGATGAGACAATGTGCCTCTGAGATGGTAGTATGTGAAGTTATGAGAATAAAGTCAATATTGCAGTGGAGACTCCAGGAAGTTGGAGATGGCATACTGAACACCTGGTGAGCAAAGCCACAGGCAGAAAGTGGACCCAGACCAAGAGAGAGGCCACATGGGCTGCAACTAGCAAAACAATAGTGGTGGAAGCTCCCAAATCCATGGAAGTGCACATCTTGCAACAACATGCTCTGGGCGCTGCACATGTGCTACAAGATTTAATGTTTGCCCTGATAGACTCCTGTCTTGCTCTGGTCTGATTCATTTCTATGTCTTTATTCCTCCCTTTTGCTATTGGAAAGTGTATACTGTGCCATTGTATATTGGAAAACTTTATTTTCTTTTTTGTGTTTGTAAGAGTCCATGCCAAAAGTTAGCCTTGAGCCTCAAAGGAGTCTTTGGTTTTGGAGTTCTCAGCAATGCTGGAATTGTTAAGATTTTGGCAACATTTAGTGATGGCATATATGTGTGTGTGTGTGTGTGTAAATTGTATATATATATATATATGTAATGAGATGAACTTGAGCAGTTTGGAGTCCAGAGGCATAAGTTACTGTTTAGATCTAAAATGCCGTCCCCAAAGCCTTATGCTTCTAGAGATAGGGATTTTGGAAGGTAATTGGACCAGAGTGGGGGGCATTCCACCCATGAGTGTATTAACCCATTGATTAGCTCACAGTGAAATGTGCTGTAATTAGGTGAGGCCTGGTAGGATTGGGTGGGTGTCTGGGCCATGATCTGAAAGGTTATCTTTTGCTCCCAGTTCCTGCTTTCTCTCTGCTTCCTGGGTGCCGTGAGTTGTGCATCTTTCTTTGCCATGCCTTAACCTTTCTCCTCTGTGACCCAGAAACAGCCAGCCATGGACTGAACCTTGTGAGAGCACGAGCCAAAATAAACCGCCCTCCATCTGGTTGTGGGTGTCAGGGTGCTTGTGCCAGTGATAGGAGAGTGATCAATACAATAACTGGTACCAATGTGAATTCTAGGGAATTAGGTCTTTTCACTAGTGTCCTTATTTTCAGTTTGCCTAAGTGGATTGCTTATGTTGGTCAGATTAATATCAACATTAATATCAATAAATCTAGGGTTTATCATATTTCTTGAAAACCAAAGCAGTGTTGTGCTCCATGTTGAATATTTTCTAAGGAAATACAGAAATACTAAAAGATTTATAATCAGTGAATTTTCTATAATCTTCAGCAGATATTATAAGATAGTCCAGATAATCATATAGTAGAAAATTTCAACAGAGTTCTTATAGGAAAGGGCAAATATTTATTACAACCAATTTTCTTGATAAGTTCCTTAGGAATTGCCTCTTTTTTGAAACTCATCATGAGTTAGACATCATTTCAGTTTAGGTAGGCAAAGTAGGTGTACTGGATCTGTCTTCTAACTTTAAAACCTCATACGTAGAATGTGTCTGAATACATGAAAATATTGTGTTCTTAAAATTCTTCCCTGAACACTCAAAAATATCAGTTGTAGGTGCATAAAATTAATATATGTTAGTACATAATTCATGTGGACCATGAGATGATCTATTCTGGATCTTATATGGAACAAATATGTACATATAAAAGAGATAAAATTGCTCTCAGGCACATTGTGTTTTGCTATGTAACTACATATCTGGTACATTGATAAATATTTTAATACAAGAAAGTGCACAACCTGTCCATGTTGTGTTTCAGGACCACCTTCAGAGATAGTTATGGTTCCAAAGGATCATAAAAATTATTCCTCATTTTAGATCCACAGCTTTATTCCAAAATGTGAGTGAAAGAATGGTTAGGTTTTAAATTCAGTTAAAATACATACTTTATAAATACCTTAATATTAATTCAAATTGCCAATGATTTAACAGTAAGTATATGATTAATCTTGTCTAGTTGGCAAAAGTTATATTAATGAAAAATTATCTCCATTAGTTAGAGTTATTCAAATGGGTTTACAGAGCAGATAAGTAAAAGAAGTACCTGGTATTTATAGATCAATTGATTGCATTCATTCTATGAATCATCCTGGTTTGATTAAAAGAAGTGTAGTTCTGAAATTCTTCATTTCTTTGTGTAAACAAAATTTTGATGTATAGCCTATGTATGTTTGAAAATATTAAATATAATTTGACAGATATTTCTACTGTTTAAATGAGACAATGTGCTCTTGTTGAAATCTACAGTAGGAGAGCTATCAAACTCGGCACATCCTTGTTGCCTCACAGTGAATTGCATATAGCAATAAGTACATCCCATCTCAGTCAAGAAAGTCTATAATGGGAAACTAGTGCATGGTAAATCTAGTCTTATAAGAGTGATTTTTACACAAAAAAGAAAGAAGGCACATTTAGACACATCTTGTTACAATCTTCATATTGACACCTATGTTTCATATTTAGCCATCAAGTACAGCAGAGATGTCCTGCTGTTCTTCAGCCCTATTGTAATCATACCACTGAGATATAAGGATCTTCCGCACTTCAGGGGTAGGCCTTTCCATCACATCTCTTCAGTGCTTGGCTTAATGCATGAACAGCTTTTAAAAAATGCAACTAATGATGCTGACTGAAATGATCTTAGATTTTAAGAATAGAAATTAAATAAATAAGGGGAACATGTCCTAATTACAGGTAATAAAGTTTCATTCTAAGGGTCAAAAGGCTTCTATTCATAGGTTAATTTAAGCAAAACATCCACCTTTATATTCATGAGCATTGAGTCATTTTACAAAACGTGCAGTCTGGCTTACAAAGACAAGAATTAAAGAAAAATGAGATAATTATTTTAATGGACTATTGAAGAAGAATTTAGTCAAAAAAGGAGGATATAATTGGGGTGCCTTTTCTTAGTAGTATGAGTTGTATACTACTTAGCTGGATTAACTCAATTAGAAGTGCACTCAGCTATCATAAATCTCTTCATTTTAAGTGCACCGTTAATTTTATGACAAAATTAACCCAATACCATTAAAACAACAGGTAAATCTTGACAGATTTTTGTTAGACTGTCTAGTTGATAGTTTATGGAGGTCTATAAACAAATATCAGCAGTCCACTGGGTTTGAACCTTGAGCCTACTACAGATGATTGCATTCTAGTGTTGGTGATGGTACTGCATTGCTAGAGCCCTCTGGATATGGACTATAGAAAACACAGCTAACTGTGATGCATGAAACCTTTCCTTATCACGAGTAACTTTCCTTGATGTGTTTGCTCTATTCAGGGGAAGATTGTTTTCAGCTTTCTGCTTGCAGTCTTCTGATAACCTTGCATATTTAATTGTAATTGAGAGTCGAGTGATTCAAACAGGACATGCATTTTAATTAGCTATCAAATGAATAGGGAGGTTGTTTGTCTAGATTTTGTTCCTTTGTACTAATTAACTGGATGTCATGGGTCAGGATCCTACCTTGCTGAGTTCATCGAAGACATTCATTTCAAGTATTTATTTACATCTACTTACAAGCACAAGATTCTGAGTTCATTTCATATTTTACTACAGTCCACACACATACACACAAAAAAATTATGTACATGTACAAGCATTGTCCTGTAACTAGTAATAACAGCAACATAAATATTCAAAAACATCTATGCTTTCTTTTGTAATCCTTATGAGGTATAAATATACTACATTTTTAAGAATCTCAAAACAAGCAGGAGGGAAATCTGTAGGTATTGAATAAATCCTTTTTTGTTGTTGTTGTCTGTTTTTTGGTTTTTTTGTTTTTTTTTCCGGTACCAGAAATTGAACTCATAACTTCTCGCTTGCCAGGCAGGCACTGTGCCACTGAGCTAAATCCCGAGCCCCTGACTATATCTTAATTATATCTGAAAAGAAAGTATATTAAAATAAAGGGCAAATAGGTAAAGATTTGAGAATTACAATTCAATAGAAAAATAAAATCAGAATATAGAACTGAGACACTATTCTAAATACTCTGATAATTTTGTGTTCAATTATCTGAACTAAGAACATTCAGGTGAAAATGATTTTACTTTGCCTTGTGTGTGTGACTGGAGCACTGTATAGACAGTTTCTCACAATAGTATTAGTTGTTATCATTTGTATCTTAAATGCTTCCCAAAGGCCCATGTGTTGGAGCTTTGGTCTCCAGAGAGATGTTGAGAGGAGATAGCACCTGAAGAGCTGGGGCCTGGCCGGCGGACCTTAGTTCAGAGACTTGTCTGAGGGGGAATTTAGGGCTTCCTCATCCCTCTCTTTTGCATCCAAGCCACAAGGTGAGCACTTTTAATTGGCCACATACTCCCCGCCATTGCCACCTGGCACCACCACCAGACTCTAAGAGCAACAAGTCCATGTGCTCATGGACTGGAAACTCTGAGACCGAATCAAACAAAGCACTGGTCTTTATAAATCGATGAGCTCAATTTTTTATAATGATGGAAAGCAGACTAACACATAAGTCTTGCAAATAATTTTAAAATTCATAAAACTACAAATATTTTATGAGTCTATGAAGTTTGTTTTGGCTTTTCCTGTGTTTACTAACTGTATGGAGACCTTTCCCAGATCTTTCCCCTCTATAGTGACCTCAGCAAAAGGTGTGAGGTAAAAGTTCTTGAAAGAAAGTGAAGATATGTCAGGGACCAACTGTGAACGTACACTATTGCTTTTTAAATGCAAACATGAATTTCTGACTGTCCTTATGTTGGACATCAAAAGGAAAGCACTAGCTAGATCAGTAGCTGGAAAGCGAGTGCCACAGTCTCTGCTGATTTCTCACTGTAAAGTTATCGTATCTGGGTAGTTGTGCATTCGTATTTATAACTAAGTTTATGCTAGTCTGCATTATCTGTTACAATACGTTTATTTACTTAATTACTTACAAATGTTTTAAGAGAGTTACTACTGCTCCACAGCTTCTGTATTTGATTTTGATGCTAATCTCTGCAATTCCTCTAGGAATATGTTACTGCTTCTGATTTACTGTTTTGGCCAGACGTGTGGCAGTTTCAGGAAAATGCACTTACCCCTCCTTATAATCATTTTTACCACATAAATCAATAAATACAGCTCAGGATTCTGGAAAATGTTACATACATTCACCCCAACTGTGTACTGAGTGGTCAAGGAATAACTACTGTGTGCTCCCTGAACACATTAGATCTTTGAATGCACTTGGTGAACTGGACTTGGGCCACAACATTATTTACTGCTTGACCTTCATAAGACTTCTCTAAACAGAGAACATGGTTGTTGTGTTATGTTATGGTTATTCTAGATTTCCTCCCAAAGCCTCATGCAGTCCTGGCAGTGAGATTCTAGAATTTGTGACTGATCCATGGTCCAATGCTAGGACTACGGGTGTGAGTGCTACACCTGCCCCAGGGTGGGTAGCCTGCATACAGCATAAGGGAGGGAAAGAGGCTTGCACTCCCCCCTCTCTTGCTGCTTTTAGCATCTTTCACCCCCATGAATGGTTGCCCCTCTACCATGCCCCTAGGCCTTGGAAGCAGCTGATTATGGACTGAAATCTCCACAAACTGTGAGCTAAATGAACCTTTCCTCCTTCAATTTTGGGTGTGGGGTATTTTTCCCAGCAATGAGGAAAGTAACTAAGACAATGATTAGTTCTGGGTATTCTGTTATCTTCATGATAACTATATTCAATGGCCTTCCAAGTTTTGAGTGTTTTTTTTTCTATTGCAACATTAATCCAACAATTGAAAATTAGGGAAACAACTGGAGGCACTGTTTCCCTTTTTGTGGTATTTGGCTTTAAACCAATCATTTAAATGATTGGTTCCTAGTTTTGTGGACTTGCAGTTAGATACATATTAATACAGTTTTCCTACTGATCTGGATGATCACTCCACTTGCTTCCTTGAGGTTTTTTTTTTTTTCAGTTGAGTGGTCAAGTAACAGTCTGGTATGCTGCACAGCAATCTTGCTACATAGAAACTCCTTGGCCGGTCAGGTGTTGCTATAGGCACAAAACACCTTACCTGCTATCTCAGCCTTGCTGATCTAACAGGAATTATGTCCACTTTTCTTCTATTGGTTTCAGTGCTACAACTTAAAACCTGTTGTTCTAGCACCTTACCAGTCCCACCGACAGGTCTGTGAAGAGATCATCTGTTTTGACTTCACAAAGACATTGTTGATCCACACCATAGATTCTAATATGCAACAGATCCTGAATAATATTTTCACATACCTCTTCTAGCCTTCATATCCCCAGTGCTCTGTTAAGGTAGTTCTATAATGCCCATTTCACTTACTGGGGCCTATCAATTTTCTAGGATGTAGGGATCTATTACAGCAATATGAAATAACTAGCTCCAGATGCCTTTTCCTCGGTGTGGGACAAACGCTCCCCTTTCCTTCTTTCCTGCTGCCCTGTGTCTTCCTGCTTTACTCCCGAGTATGTTCTCTCTCAAATCAATAGTGTCTTCCACTTCCTCTTGGAGCAGGTTGGGCTTCCTTACTTGAGCTGGTCTCTTAATTGAACATGATTATTATGAGGACAAACTGCATAGAGAATAAACAACAATACTGCACAGGGCTTCAGCCTCAAGTGGGCCTGTACAAAGTTGCCCCATGTTTCATCCCTGTAGCAGATGGGAAGGTTTTCCTTCTGAAGGATTTGGAAAAATTTAGAAATTTGAAATGTTTATACTTGCTCACACAGCTGTCCTTTTCCCAATTCTTTTTCTCTAATAACATTGCCTTCTACAAGTAAAGTGAAGGCTTTGAGAGAGTCCTACCTTTTAGATCTACTGCATCTAAAGTGAAATCCCTGGCCTTTTATTTTTATTTTTTTTTTTTGTTTGTTTTTTTTCTCTCGTACCGGGAACTGAACTCACGACCTTGCGCTTGCCAGGCAGGCGCTTTGCCGCTGAGCTAAATCCCCAGCCCCAATCCCTGGCCTTTGAGTACAGTAGGACAGAAGCTGTTAACACGAGGAACTCTCAAATGTTTCCATGCTGGTCCTCTGACACATGGAGTGCACCTTCAGTTGCCTGTTGGTCCTTCTGAGAATTTTATTAAGGCTTAAATAAACCTGACACTACAAGCTATATAATTACTGAAGTTCTCTATATTACTCAAGGGCCACGGCCACCATTCAAGTCACAGATTCATCTTCTATGTGTAATTCACCCCAATCACCACCAGCGAACCTCCTAGTATTTATGATGGTACCACATGTTATGAACAAATTTCTGAATTTTTCATTGCAGAGAGTTGGTTACAATATTTGGCTTGTGAGTTGATTTGTGTTAGGATCATTTCTTGTTTCTATTCTTTGGAAAGCCACTTCTCAATTCTCAAGACAAATTCCGACAGGGCTTGGAATCCAATAACTTATACTGAGTAGTGATTTGGGGGTTAGGTATGGGAAATGGGAATAGCAGAAAAGACACACAGCAGTGTTAACAGATTAGTCATTGCTATGTAAAAGACACCTTATTCCTCAGAGACCTTCTGAAAAGAAAGAACGAGGCACAGAAGTACCTAAGAGAGGGAACGCAGTCACTTCAACATCGGCTAATGTTTGTTTTAGAGGGCGCTGCCACTGCACACCCCCAGACTGCACATAACTAAGTGCCCAGTGGGTTACAGTAGGTTTCTTCATCTTCCTCATGGTCTCTCACCATCTCATTGTTCTCACACAAATAATAATTGTCAATTAAGAATGTCAGTGAAAACACATACTCAGTGTCCCCAATTTGAGGAAGGAAGAATTCTGATACCTGAATAATATGGGGGTGAACACACTTAAGAGTGGATCATGAAGACCCTGGACCACTGGAGAAGAGAATAAAGGGAGAATGTGTTTACTATCATGGCAAGGGGGCCTGGAAGTACTGTACTTTTTATGCACTGGTTGAGATGTGTCAGGTCAGAAAGACAGAGTGCATCGTAAGCCACATAATGGCCCTCAATGATCTTGTTCACTTATACAACAAATGAAAATTTGTAGAAGTGACGCAGGTTATGGACTTGAATATTGGAAGCTTATCTTGACTTATCTAGGTTGGCCTCATCACATGAGCACTTACAAAAAGAGCTCCCTCTGCCAGGAAATGTAAAGGTGCAGCAGAAGGGCAAGTTGGGGAGATTACAAACATCAAGACAGAAGGTGTGCCTGAGACCTAGCATCCCACGTGCTAGCTCCCGAGAGAGGAGAAAATGAGGAAGCACCACCGAAGAACAGCATCCGGAGGAAGGAAAAAGATGCTAAGGTTTGGGGCTGGGGATTTAGCTCAGCGGCAAAGCACCTGCCTGGCAAGCGCAAGGTCGTGAGTTCAATTCCTGGTGCCGGAAGAAAAACAAACAAACAAACAAACAACAACAAAAAAAAGATGCTAAGGTTTGAAACCCAAGCTATACACAGAAAAAACTCTACTCCAGGTTAATTTAGAAAAGAAACTAACAGTTTTCAAATTGTCTAACAAGAAGCCTGACTGAGTCATTTCTAATTTTCTCTCACAAATAAGAGGGTGCAAAATATTGATAACAAACTATATGACAGAAAAGCCCATGAGGGATTTTTTTTTACATGAAATAGTTAAGGAACAATAAACATGCATGATCTACCAATATTTTCTCCAATAAAACAGTCTTGAAATAATAAAAAAAGCTATTTGTGTTTCCTCCACACTCTGCCTCCGGATGAAAAGTCCTGGGACTTCTATTAAGAAAGGAGCTGGCAGCCATTGTTCTACTGAATAGTCACAATTTCCTGATGTGGTCACTGCCCTTGACTCAAAGTCTTGCATTTCTATAGCTAAGGATGCTCCCTGAAGAATTTGGAAAACATCTGGGACTGTGTTCAGGAAAAGGAAGTTCTGCGGGAGCCCTAAGGAAGCCTGCTGTTCTCTAACTGAGGATGGGGGAGGTTATGCTGCTACAACATACAACCAGAGACTGCAGGTTCAGGCGGGTATGAGTTCAGGAAGACTCTTGGTTTTCTGACCCACAAGAGCTTTGGCATTTTATGTTGCCTTGTTTCAGTGATCTAACAATAAGAATGACGATACTGAATTCTAGAAAACCAACTAGGATTTATGAGGGTGAAATAAGCTGGGTGTGATAAGCTCAAGAAGGACATGAAAAGGTAAATAATTGATAGGAAATGGGGATAAATTAAGGTTACACTCCCTCTTTGATGAGCAACTCTGCAACTAGAACATTTTATCTGTAGGTATTAATATACATTAAAGGGAAATAAAAGCCCTTGTGACTATGTTTTCTATTTATTCCATAAATAAAGAAATGCAGACACCATTGTGTAGACTTAGGGAAGTACTGCAAACTTGAAAAATAGTAGGCACTCTGAGTAAAATACAAGAAACAACACAATGGCACTGCACCGGAAAAACCTGAGGAGAAATACAATAAATTGCAAACAAGCAAACAAATAAGCATACAAAAAATTATATGGAAAAGGAAGTTGTAGAACTCTGTGAACACATTTAAATTCATGTGCAAGGAGCTTGCACATGTGCATGCACAGCTTTACACAAGTACTCACCAAAAAGCATCTCAAGGGAAAACATTAAGCAGTACCAGAAGCCAGGAAACTGAAAATATCTTGAAGAATAAGTGAGGAAAACAGAGAAGAAAATACATAAGTTGGAGTATGTGATAAAGAAAAGAAAAAGATTTGATCTAAGAATAATGGGTGTTTCAGTGTAAAAGTAAATAATTTGAACATAAGCAATAAAGACAGACCGAGAAAACTAATTTTAGCTATAAGTAGGTTACGGTAGGTTTAGGAGTGATGAAAAGTTATATGTGTATTGAACAAAATTATATTTAGTTGTAAGTCTCATGTGTGGGAAGAAATAATACAAAAATATAAAAATCTGTTTGGCCTGAACAGTATTCCTTAAAAATTAAATGTTCATAGTCAGTGGAGCAAGCTCAACTTAATTCTGGAGGAAAAGTTTATAGTTCTCAAAATGTATACCCAGCCAAGTTTACATTAATATTTGAAAGTCTTAGAGAAACATTTGCCTCTATGTGAAAATTCAGCAAATATACTACATATAAGGCTTTTGATGAAATGCATAAATAAAATGACATCAGTAAAAATAAACAAAATTAAGAATGGAGAAATCATGCAGTAGGAGTAATACTGGATTTTAAAAAGAGAAGAAACATTTCCAAAATGTAACCATGAATTGGATCAAGAAAGACCATGGAAGCGAGTTAGATTAGGAGAATATAAAAATGAAAAAGTCCTTATTTCACAGGAAGAAAAAAGACTTATTTTTAAATTTTGGATCAGAATTATTAGTGATATTTTTCTCATTCATACGTATTTTCTGTTTTCTAAATGTCAATATATTTCATGGTACTTTTCAGCAGTGCTGGTGATACAAAATAGTACACTAAGTATGCTGACTTCCTCTGATTCCACTTTGGGGGAAGCGGGTATGCAAATAGGAAGGCAACAATTTTATAATAAGGAGCACAAACTAGAAATTGGTGTATGTGTAAGTCTAATGATATCATGAATATTAAGCCAGAAGAGGTAAACGTGATTGAAATTTAGATAAAACAGAAGGGCTATTACATCTTCATAATTAACAGAATATCCAAATGTCTGTGTGTGTGTGTGTGTGTGTGTGTGTGTGTGTGTGTGTGAGAGAGAGAGAGAGAGAGAGAGAGAGATTATTCATACAGATTTCTACAACCATAATAGGCATTCATAGATGGCAGAAATAAAGGTAACTCCAGTTCAGAAATCTCATCTTCCAGTTATTTCTTTCCTAACTTTTACATTATTCATTGAAATACATGGTATCTCTGCAGTCTAGTCAGTTTGAACCTGTGTTTCATGTATTGTTTTTAGGTGTCTCTATAAACACCCTTATAGTTCAAACTCCTAAATTTATTCTCAAGTACATCTCATAGTTCACTCAGTGTGTGAGAGAAGTCTTATCTCACTTACAAATTTTAAGATTATTGACCCTAGTAAGTTGTATATCATTTTCACCACTGACATTATACTCTGAAAGGCTAGAACAATTATATTATTGGCTATCCCAGCCACTGCTCCATAAATAAGCATCAGGAAGTTTAGAATTTATGCTTTGAAACTGCAGAAGAAACCACCACTGAAGAGTTATCTTGGAATGAATAAATGGTCAAAACAGCAGAATTGCACTGCTTAAGTTCACTGATATCTTCCAAACCTCATGCTAAAAGAGCAGACTATCCATCAGGTAGAATAAACACATCCTGAGCACAGAATTTATCAAATAGGCCATCTTTAGTACCAATTTTTCTTTTGATTTTTGATCAGCCTGGATAGAACAAAAAATGATGGGACTCAGTAGAAACTATTTTTCAGAATAAATTGCAGCCACTAAAGTGTAATATCTACCAGAGAAAAACTGAATCAAACGACTCATTTTTTCTACTTTTCTTTCTGTAGAAGAGGTCCCTGCATAGCACTGTCTAAGGTGTATGTTGATAGGCTTTTGGAAATTTATGGTCCAAAATCTAAATGTATTTCTGAATAAAACACCTCACACATACATCTTTAATTATCTTTATCTTTTCCTGGAGAAGCTACTCTTCTGATTATGTCAGGCTAATAACTGATGTGGTAGCAGAATTGAAAAATAATATATGTTTGATTCCTCTCTTTGGTTTTCTCATTTTCCAAATACTTGGAAGAAATATTGTTTGCCCAACATAACTCTCAAACCAATTTCATAAAGAAGTGCTTGAGTTTCTCACATTTCTTGAAAGTTACAATTCAAAGATTCACATTTAACTAGTGACTATTAATCTATATAAAATTTAAATATATTGTATATTATTGAGAACGTCATCACAAAAAGATGAAGAAATTGGAATGGTGTATGGTTTATGTCTGGATGGCACCCCAAATCCTCATGCAGTCATGGGGTGGGCTTCTAGATTTATGACTGATTTACAGTCCAGTTTTGGAATTGTGGATGTGAGTGCTACACCCGCCCGGGGGCAGGTAGTTTGCATACAATGCAAGGGAGGGGGTAAAGATGCTTGCTGCTGCTCCTCCCTTTTGCTCTTGCTGCTTTTTCTGTCTTCTGACACCATGAACTGTTGCCCTCTGCCATGTGCTGCTCTGCCTTGGAGCCAGCCGAGTATAGACTGAAACGTCCACAAACTGTGAGCTAAATAAACCTTTCCTTCCTTAATTTTGGGTGTCTGACATTTTTGTCTCAGCAATGAGAGAAAAGTAACCAAGACAAATGGGCATAATATGAAAAGAATTGCATTTAAAAACTGCTAACTATATTTTGCTTGTCTTTTCAAGATTCTTATTCTTTTAAATTTTAATCTTTTACCTAAAACTATATAGAAAAGTTGAATCTAAATATTAATAGTATTCTTGGAGAAGAGTAAAATTTTATGCAATCTAAAGAGAAACCAGATTATCAGAATAAAATTTTATATCCAGAGGGTATGTTTGAAAACTATGGTGATGTGAAATAATAATAGAAAATAAATATTTCTCTACTTCTTTCATCATGAACACCCTCTTTCATACTAAGGATTTTGAATTTCTGGGCATCTTACGTATTATATTATTCATTTAAAATGGCCATTACAAGCATTTAGAATTGAACTTCTTCATACCCAAATCATCATATAAATGGAGACTATCATTCTTAGAAAGAAGTGTGAAGTCAAATATTAACTTTAACAGTTAGCAAAACAAGCATGTGATAAAACAGAAACCAACATATAGCATAATCATAAATGATATCAAATAAACAAATTTGTATAAATTAAAAGCATCAATTTATGCAAGATTATTCATATTCTTAAATGAAACTTTTCCCCTTAGTAATGACATTTTGTTTACTACATAGGCACTTTACTAATACAATTGTTTATATCTATAATTTATGTGCTATCAACATTAAAGACTAAAAATGAAAACTGGAGAAGCCATAATTTTGTTGATGATGGATCTTTTATGACTCAGCTCTTCAACTCTTCAGTCATTTAATCGCAGGAGACAGAATAGGGCTCCAGAGTAGCAGTTTTTACAAGAGATAACTTTGCTTCCAGAAGGCATTTGGAAGCAGCTATAAACATTTTTGTTTGTAAATATTAGAGAGAGGAATATTATTAATATCACCTCAATGGATACAATGCAGGGATCCAGCTAAATCTTCTACTCTGTTAAAGGGTTACAAAGAATTCCTTGACCCAAAATACCAAGCGGCTGAAAATCCTTGGTCTAGATGAAAGGATACTCAGATGGAGGACAAGCTTTTCAGGAAACATTTCTTTTTTATAACTTCTCTCCCTCTGGTTCTTAAAGGAATTATGTAGGAAGGCATTTTGTTGTGGAACATCTGTGTAAATTAAATTTTCTAGAATTCGCGTGAACTTTTCAAATAGCAAATTAGAATAAAAAGAGATATATAAATAAATTTGGACTACTGAAAAATTAGTTTTTGTCTTTTAAAGACTAACTGTAAAGTAACTGTAAATAATGACAATGGATTCTGGTGTGCGTTTTTTGTGAATGAGCAGAGAACAGCAAAGCTGGTGTACAAAGCAGGATCATGATAATAGAAGGCTTTTGTAGATAGCGTGCCAGAGTCTCCATTAAGACTCAGCTTTCTTGACTATGGCTTTCAAGAGAACCCAAATGAAAGTGGATTTTCAGTGATAGGTACTGCGTGTTTGTTGGCCATAGATTACATATGGGTGCTATTAGTTATATTCACTGTATCAAGATCAAACCAATCTGTGGATTCTTTTCCTTTCAAATAATACTTTTAGTTGCATTTATTCAGCCCTCCTATAGAAAGATCTTTTCAGAAAATATAAGTGCATGATGGAGCAAATAGATCAGACTTATTTTTGCATTCTCTAGATGCATCCTCCAAGTACACACAGAGATGATCATTGTACTTAGTAAATAATGTGTAAGCAGCATGTAAAAACTCTCAGTTTTCCATAGTGTACAATTCTTAAGAAAGGGAAAGGCATCTTACTGTTCATATAAGTTATCTGCTGCTATTGCATTTTCAGGGTATGGCAAGTCCAGTGATAAAGAAGCAAGCCAAAAGTAAATGCTTCTAATTCAAGAAGAGAGATAAAGCTTTCTCTACACTGCTTTGAAAAAATATGGCAATGGAATCCATCTTTCCTTGCAGAAAATGATCTAAGGATTGAAAACACCATGTTCACTAAAATAGTTTTCTAGGATGATTTAAAGCACATAAAGGAAAGAATTTTCTTATTTTTAAAAATTAACCAACACAAGCACTTAAATATGTAGAATTTCATTTAAATAAGTCAGTCAACAATTTTTTATAAAGTATTTAACACTTCATTGTAGAAACATAGGCAAAATGACTATTATAACCAAAATGAAAAATACTGTTCAATTTAAAAAATGTACTTAAACAAGAACCTGAAAAAGTTTATGATATGCATAACATTTTTCAAGCAAAATTGCACTAGTATTACATAAATCAATAGTTTATAAAGGCCTCCATATGGCAAAGTTTAGAAATAGGTAGTATGCATGCACATAGTACAACAAAAAGTCTTCTTATAAAACAGCAGTTTTTTTAATGCTTGTACAAAGGGATAAAGAGCAACCACAAACATATTTCATCTGTTAGGTTAATACATTATGACAGTTAAAAGTCAGTCATGTCTATCAGAGGAACAAAAAGCCCTCTACAACTTGTGAATAAATCTTTTGTGCCTTTAAAGATATTTGTATAAAAATTGCTCTCCTTTTTATACAATTTAAATAAACCATACTTTCAATCAAAATTTGAAAATCAAAACAAACAAACAAAAAACCAAATGGGATCCAGTTGTTTTGTATAACCAAAAGGAAACCCGAGTACCAGAGCAAGTGGTACAGCATTTATACTCTCCACCTTTGATTATGGGCAGATATTTGTTCTTCTACAACTTGGAAGATTACTGAAGAATGTATTTCGAGTAGGGCAAATGATGAATTAGTCATTTTGTGTTTGAAAATAACCACCAATCACTCTGTACCAAAATGGATGTTTTGCCTCTTCTTTTGGACTGAGCACAGAGAATGCATTCACATAATTAAAATTCTGTCCTCAATTTGTGTGCTTATATGTTATCCCTTAATGTTCAGTGTGGTAAAGGGTTGGGTTAGTCTTCCACAAGATGCATGGTTTCGGCAAGAATTACCTAAGACATGAGAACACTGGTGTACTGTAGGCTAGCTGTCTACCTCGACACTCGCGGAAACAAAAGTTCTTATGCCATAGCAAGAGTTCTCTGTTCACTTCTGGTTATGTTTTTGCTATGTTCTACCACCAAAATATAACTATTTCTTACAGGATGTGTACATTTAGTATATCACAGAGTCCAGTAAGTTTTGGAAAATGTAGTCATCTGTGTTCATGCAAATTTCTAATTTTATATATTTTTAACTTTTTTCCTCAAAATTCTTATCTATCGCTTGGCAACCTAAGGCTAATTTCAAAGCAGGGGATGGTGGATTTGTGAGGGTTACATGTTTCCAGGAAAGTCTGCATCAGTGTCCGAGGTAACAAAGAAGAGAGTTGTCCTTTCAGTCGTTAGCCATCGATTCAAACAGAAAAACAGAATTACATCATATCGCAGCGTTTAGACCATATAATTAAAAAGTGCAGAGATTATTTTGTTGATTAAGTAGAACCAAAAAAGTTCATACAAAATAGATTGCTCATATTCACACTACAAAGGAATATGTTGTTTTTAATTTTAACAAATTCAAAGGTTATCATATCAGCAGCAAATTGGAAATTGTACTGTAGTGCAGTTCTTTTTCATAAAAATACCATACAAATGGTCAATCAATAGTCATCAGCAAAAAATAAAATCAAAATACTCAGAAAACAATTAACCAGGAAAAAGATAAACAAACAGGTAACGCTGATGCCAAAACAAGTATAATACTGTTGGAACATACAAAAGTAATCCTTATATTTTTATACATTTATACAGCATATAAAAGATATCACTGATTATGCCACTGTCTCTCTTATACCAATTTCTATCTTCTTTGGAAGCAGTTCTTTGCGTTCATCAACACTTCCTAAGGAATTTCGACAGTTTTGCCCGTCCATATATAACTTTGCATACACTGGGTTGGAGTAATTTGTTGGCTGAAGAAAAGAAAAAAAAAATCAATAAGTGTAATTTCATTAGCTGTTGACTTATTTGTAAGATGACAACATTTTTATGGTGACAATATTTATATGCATTCAACCTACTAAATACATATTGAAATAAAACTCTTTTTTTTTTTTTTTTTTTGGTTTTTCTCCGGTACCGGGAACCGAACTCACAACCTTGCGCTTGCCAGGCAGGCGCTTTGCCACAGAGCTAAATCCCCAGCCCCTAAAACTCATATTTTATGTTTATAGGTTTTAGTCTAGTTTAACCTGCTATTAGATAAAAATATAACTGTGTTTTTCAGGTAGCTTGTGAAACTAACAGGAGCTCTGATATAAAATGAGGAACCAGAAGGAATATTTGTGAAGATCCGTTCCCTGACACTGTGTAGTGAAATATTTAAGCAAATTGTCATGTCTCTAGGCTACAGGGCCCCTCACACCCTCTACTGTTAATGCCTCAGTGGCAGGGAAGGTTCGCATACAAAATTTCATCTAATTGGTTGGTGCTTAAATTTTTTTCAAAGTGAAGTTAAAAACAAGGGAATAAAAGTGAAGGAATACATCCATCAGTGAAGTGCACTTCAAAACAGAAACAATATTGTTGCTTCACAGAGCTTACATGTGCTGATTAAGGGAAGCATCTGTGGACTGTTCCCAAGAACCGTGAAGCACACGGTAGATACACAGACCAAGCACTGTGAAGTATAGCTGCGGCAAGCACCAGTGCGCTACTTCAGTTGGAAAACGTATACGGTGTTCACTGCTTAACAAACTGCGGCTTAACCGGGAGAGTGTTGCCTGCATTTTATTTCCTGCTTGTTTTTTGCAGAAGTAAGACAGTTTGAGTCATGCAAAAGAGACACACATGAGAGATGGCGATGAAAACAGTTGAAGGGAAACAGGAACAAATCAAAAATGCTAATTCCGAGGAACGTGGGTGATCGCATTTCCTTCTTTTCCTGCCTACACTGAAGTATATGATTACAGACAGTAGCTGTGTCTAAGCATTAGTTACTTAACCGAAAAATGAGAGTGGCTTTATTAGACCATTCTGATTTCTCATTATGATGACACATTTTAAAGCAAATACTTTAAAGTTGTATGGGAGGGAATGGGAGAGAGAGAGAGAGAGAGAGAAAAGCAAATTTAACTTTAAAGTATTCAGTTTACATTTCTGACTAGATATTCTCTTCTAAGAATAGTAAATTCTTCATTAAGGAAGTATACATTTTGAAATGGAGCAGAAGTAATATTTCTGCTTAACATCTTCCCTAAAATAAGATGTTTTATATGTAATCTTGTATACATAGGACACATAAGGTCCCCATTAGCGTTGTTTTGAAATCTCTCTTTAATTAAAAAATTAATTAAAGACAGACATCTAAGTGTAATGCTCACACCGTAACTGAGAGGGCTCTGTAATGGAAGGGAGACTGAATAAGGATTTGCTTCTCTCACCCCGGCAGTCAGCGGTCCTTTCAAGTCAGAGTTTAGGTAGATGGGCGGCGCCGCGTGGGAAAGCTTGAAGGCACTGGGTCCGCCCCCTATGTACCTGGCCTGTAGATAAACAGAAAAATTTAGTTTCTCATCTAATACCATGGAACCATTTTTCGTAGATATAAATCACGCCAAATCATAAAAATAACATAGAAACATTCTCTAGCCCTGGGCTGTGAACAATGCGCTTGCGTTAACTTTCACAATTTAAGAAGGAAATATTAATGTTGGATCTTTGCTGCATAACTAGGCATTTCAATTACATATAGCTTCCTGACAGAGACATCGTGCATGTGGCAACCTCTACTCACTTCTATTTTACTGCATCCCCCTCAAGGGGGAGATGGAGCAATACCTACACTTAAACCTTTGTGAAAAGTATACCAGCCTTCCCTAATTTAAGGTTCGACACTGAAAAGTCTGAGTTCTCACAGTGGCGCTATCTAGACAGGCAGATATCTAACCATTTCTAATTAAAGCATCATTATAACTTTATCATGTTAGGAGAAAAGCCAAATTTTAAATTTAATAGAGCTTTGAAACCTGACTCTAGTCTAAAAAAGATTCATTTGTAATACTGTTGGCTAAACTAAGCCTCCAAGCAAGGTCATTGACTTTAGACTTTATTGGGTCTAAAGGCAGACTTATCCAATCTGTTACACTCATATTCATAATATAGTACTTACTAATGATTAAAAATTAGATGAACACTTGGAGAACATGCAAATATTAATGAATATGCATATGTTTTAAAATCTTAACCAGCAATTCTCACAACGGATGACTACAAAGTTTTCCACAAGGAGAAGGGGCTGTGGAAAAGATTTTAAGGGCCAGGGATATAGCTCAGGGGCACAAGTGCCTTCTGGGTAAGCGCAAGGTCCTGAGTTTGATTCCTGGTACAAAAAAAAAAATCAAAAAACAAAAAAATTTTGAGTGGAAAAGATTTTAAACAGAAAATCAGTCAATGTTACCTCTATTTTTTTCCCACAAAAATCTCATTCATAAAATTCTAAAAACAGCCCTCTGTAATTATCTATAAATCTATAAATGTGAATTTGGAATAAATTATTTACAAATTAATTACAACCTTCTAAAATAATCCCAGGTAAAATTGAGATACAATTTGAGATAAAAGCAGTTAACACTTCTGTCATTAATCCGTGATTGCTTTCACAGCCCAATTTATTTTAGTAATTTTACCATATACTTCAGTCCATTTGATGATATCACTGAATCAAAATTTTTATCCACTTCGAAAATAATACAATGGACCCTTCTGCATGAGTTTCCTTACATGTAAAGGCATTTATATTTGTTCATATGATGCATATACATCATACTACTCCAAACGGTGAATATTGTGTGAATTTCACTTGATTATTGAGATGGTTTTGATGTAAACCTCTGCTTTTACTACTACCCATACCTGTTAAAACTAGAAGTGTTTTCTGTACATATTTAACTCTTATATAACAATTCCTATTTATATTTGAAACAGTAAGAGCCTGCTGAAATTAGTCTTCTAAGTCATATTTTGTGAAATTTTGTTAGTCACCAAATTGGTAAATAAATATTTTTGAGTTCTATGTACTATATACAATAAAATATATTTGAGCAACACTGAAATCTAGCTATATTTTCCTAGAGTAAATGTTTTAAAAGTTTTAAAATGAGGTAATAAAGAACTTTTCTCTTTAAGTACCCAAAATTAAATTCATTTTATCATAGAAATAAAAATAATGAGGGAAAATGTGAACTCTCCTTGAAAAAATGTAGGAAGTGTTTAAAGTCCACTTAAGATACTCCTTCTTTAGTCTATGGTATACTTATGAATGTTGGGGTTTTTTGCTCTATTTTTATTCCTAAAGAAAATTCATAGAATCTCAGAAGTCTATTTTTTAGGTATTTTTCCTTCATAGATGAGTTTTCAAATAAAAAATATGAATAGAATCATCTTTGCATTTCAAGTAGAAAATACTAGAGCCACAGTAACTAGAATTGGTGTCACAAAAAAATTCAGATTCAGGAATTTGTTAAGTAATAACATACAAAACCAGTTTTAACTAGGAAAAAATCATTGCATTATCTTCTAAGAATACTAGTTTTACCCATGAAAGAATAAGATTGATTTTTACAGAAATGCATATCAATTGCATACTTAGTTAAATCAGATTCAGAACTAGAATTAATACACAAGACTCTATTCAAATCGATGAAACACAATTGGAAAAAAATACTCATTTTGACAATGTACTCTTATACTTAAAAATAAATCAACCAACATTGTTATAATAATGCAGTTTAAATATGCTAACATTTTAAAACATTTCAATAGGTTCTATTTTAAATAAATTATATAGTTTTATAAACCACTGAATCAGTGTTTTATAATACTTGTCATGTGAACTTGTATGCTCAGTGTGAATACATTTCATATTGTATGTTTTCTTTAGAGAAGTCTATTATCATTCAATGAGTCCTAGACCTCTTTAGTATCACTTCAGTTATTTAAAGAGATAATAAAATCCAGAAACACAGACTAATTTTTCAGTCAAGATTGTTAGCCCTTGCTATCCATCATGTCGGACTTATTACCTTTGTAGGATCTACCATAAAGCCAGGATCCAAAAGAGTTCCACCGCTGTGATCATGATCTACCTCATACATGTTATAAGATGGGTTGCCAATTTCTACATTTATTCCTCCGTTGATAATAGGCTGTCTTCTAATTGTTTTTGTCCTAGAATATATGTGTATAAACATCAGTGCGATTTAAATGTTATCACCACTCAAGATAATTAACATTATCATATGCATCAATTTACTGATTTATGTACCCCACCAACTGATAGAAAATTTATGAATAAAATTAATTTGAAATAAATTGAATAAATGACATTTGTCAAATTAACAAAAACAAAAATGCATTTTTGTAAAATTCATATTTCAATTATTTTGACTTATTAAAAGTACATTGGAAGTTTCTCTTGAACAGTTAATGCCATATTACTGAAAATTTACCAATTACCTTTTATAAATTTTATTTTCTTCCTTTTCTCTAAAACTATCTCTAACAAAATATTCATAAGCACTCTTTTTTTTTTTTTATTTTTGGTTTTTCTCCGGTACCAGGAACCGAACTCATGACCTTGCGCTTGCCAAGCAGGTGCTTTGCCGCTGAGCTAAATCCCCAGCCCCATAAGCACTCTTTGAAATATGTTGTTATATTACCACAAATTCAAAAGGCCAGAATCTCATTTTGCACAATTCAAAAACTGATTCCAAAATTTGTTCCCAGGTTATACTCTGCAGACAATCAACCCTGTCTTTATAATTTTATGTTCCTATAAATTGACATGATGATACTTTCAATAAGATCAAAAATAAATTAATGCACCATTTGTTAATGAAATAATTTATGATATACTTGTCAGAATCAATCCAGTATCATTCTCCTGATGTCACCATTTATACACAATAATACATAATAGGGTACTTTGGAGATCTTTGGTCTTTGATGTAACATTACTTAGAATGTATTGTTACCAAACTATTAAATAATATGAGCATTTGGTAAATTTGTTAGAGTAAATGGAAGCATTCCATCAACATAATATGCGAGAATAGTTCTATAATTATAATCACCTGAAATAAAATGGGTAAAGTTATTTAGAAAATGCAGGGTTTTGAAGCTGAAATAACTTGTTCATTTTATGAATTTTTAATAGAATTGTTCCATTTCGGCAGCTTTTGTGTGATCTATTCCCTAAATCCCCATCTAAAACATTGCTTCCTACCTTCTTTTTCGCTTGCACAGCACTAAACCAATTACTAAGGTTGTTACCAAAGTCACCAAGAGGACAAGAGGCACAATGATGGCAATGCTTCCTGGAAAACAAATGGATAGATGAACAAACAAGGAAAATGAAGACAAGGCAGGTACAACACTTTTGTGCTGCAAATTATTTCACATTTGTATAAAAGTAGTGCTTGACTCAAATTTCAGATTCTGAGTTCAAAATTATGTTACTAAAAATTACTCTCTTATCAAATACTTAGCCTGCTAGGAAGAAGATATCCTTATATATTGTTTATTAATACTTTGTATTAAATATCTGGGAATTAGAGGCTCTGACTGCACCATGTGAGTTTATGGATTCCTACCACACGTTTACATGCAATGACGCACGTTCATGCTGGTAACTACTTATAAATCAATGGTGACTTAACATTTACACAATTTCACTGGCTACATTTCCACCCTTAGTTTTGTCATGTTAGCTATAAGTATTTTCTGCTCATGAGTACATGTGGTGAGTTAAATGGCAGCGTGCCTAAACAGAAAGGACCTAGTGTTGGGTTTGGACGGACATAAGCCTAATATCAATTTCACAATTGTTTGGAATGAGACCCAGACTATTTTACATAAACTCATTAAACTCTTTACAGAGTTCACCAATAAACCAGAGACATGAAGGCATCCTGGACAGGACTGCTCATTTGATTTCAAAACATACTGAAATGGACAAAGAGGATTCGCTTTCTCAAGTTCCAGTTCCAGAATAGTTTCAGCAAAACATATTTTCGGAGTTTAGCATTTGTTGCAAATATCCATTTTCCCTTTCTTCATGTATTTGTGAATAGTCTTAGGTTCCATTACTAAGGGTCTTTACATAATGGGCTTCATTTTTATAAGTTTAAATGGAGAGGTTAAGAAACATTTCAGAATCATTGTCTTCCTTTATAATTGGAGATCAGGGTTACTTTTTTTTAGCTAGAGAAATGAGTAGATAATGATACTGCTTTGCTGACAACTCCTTTGCACCCCCGGGGGGGCTCTGCTTAGTGTTATATGACATTTACAGCAATATGAAAGCTGAGTGGAAGGACTGCATGGTAACAGGAGTATAAAGTGCCTTATACATCAACTGCTGACATTTTAGTAGGCAAATATCTAGTACCCATGAAATCACAGTTTTTTTCTAAACATCTGTTGAATTTTAATCACATCTTATTAAAAATAGGCTAGAAACAAAGCAACTCAATAACTAATTAAAATTTAACAAAGAGTTCTTAAATAGATTAGAAGTGCAGCCTTAACATTAAGATGCAAGAGAATTAACTTAAGTAGATGAATCATTCTCTGAAAATACATGCACAAGTAAAAGTCCTGGGGTAGAAGTTAATTGCAATATTAAGAACAATAAAAAGCCACTTAGAGACTTCATTACAGAAATATATATATATATAGAGAGAGAGATAGTTTAGCTAAATAGATAGAAGATAGACAGATGATAGATAAATACATAGATAGATAGATAGATACATACATACATACATAGATACATAGATAGATACATAGATAGATACATAGATAGATATGTTCTAAGTTCTTGGTGGGAAATACCTGAGGAAAATAGTCTGAAATGGAGATCACTTACTATTATACCAAAAATTCATAAAAGAAATTTCATAAATAAGACAATCTACCCATTGGAAACTTTAAAAAATAATGTTTTATAAAATAACCATAATTTGTATTGCAAAAAGAAATAAGGTTCCACTTGTTTAATCAGTTTCTAAAATGTAAAAGCTATTGTACTTTTGCATGTTACCAATACTACATGACTAAATGTGCTCCAGATGATATCACAGTTTTGGTTTTAGGAAATTGAACTACATGAACACTTAATTTATTAGTAATGAATGTAAGCAGAGAATGAGGCACTTTGGATAGTAATTAACAATTGTTCCCAAATTTTAAATACCACAGAACAGCTTGGTTTCTTCATAAACTATGATTTTCATTGATTGATCATCATTATAAATATCTCCTTTCATTATTCATTATTTTCTGCTAAAATTTGTGTAAATTGTTCGATGTAAAATATGTAACAATATATTACTAGTTTTAAAGAATAAAAATTTCTTTCCTTTCAGTGTAATTATAAATTATTAGAAAATTCGAATTTACTTACTCTACCTAGTTTCTGCCTGTTCCTGTGAGGCAGAAAACTATTAATTATACATGCTGCAAAACAAAAGATTTTTTTCCCTCTTTTATTTTTTCCCAACACAGATGGCAGTTGCAATCCCATATATTACAGCACTCCCTTTAACAGCCTAGACTTCTGATATGTTTATGTAACCAATCAAAGTAACTGCAATAATACTTAGTATCCACTATAAATAATGCAGTGGAGCAGTTCTATTTTTTTTTTATTTTGTAAAAAGATTATGTTGATGGAAACAATGGCAACTGTACGTATTCTTTAATTTATAAAATAAATATTTATCAAAATAAGTATTTCCCCATGTAGCATATCTAACAGTCAATATCATATCGTAACTTATAAAAACCTAGACCTATTTCAGGGAATTTTAGCAGTGCATTATTGATGAATTATTACAATCTGAATTTTAAAAGTGTATACTGTATTTAGTAAGGTTGCAGTTGAACAAGCTTCTCATATAAGGTAGAACAAGTCTTTCACTTTTTGTAAGAAGAAGTCTTTCTGACGCGCAGTAGGCATCATTTTCCATCAGAAGGAAGAAATGTGTCATCATATTTCTAAACTGGAAAGCACCCCTGCCTGGCAGAGCAGGGAGAGCACACCAAGCTATGGAGCCACCCTCCCTCCGTTCGAATCTTACCAGCAATATAACTTTGGGCAAATTACTTATCTTTACCTCAGATTATTCAGCAATCCACACAGAAAGGAAGAAAACACAAGGCACATGAAATTATTTGGCTGGGTGGAGGGGTATGATGGGAATCCAGGCTTATATCCTGAACTTGAGGAACTGGTGGAATATAGGCGGTACAGACACAGTTGTTACCAAGTGGCCAATTTGCAAACTCAGGAGAAAAATCAGTAAGGAGATGGTAAGAATTTACGGGTAATTGGCATAGAGTTGATAACTGTGCTCAAGGAAGGAAGAGAATGCACCTAGTAATAAGAGAGTGCTAAGTGATGGAGTAGGCCTCGCGGTTAAGTGGAGAGTGAATTAACCAGGAGGACTAACAAGTAAAGCACTTCACAGAGAGTAATAGGGAGATGGGTGTGGTGGCACAGGCCTATAATCCCCACACTTGGGAGGCTGAAGCAGGACGACTGCTGTGAGTTTGAGGCCAGCCTGTATTACATAGCAAGACTCTTTCTGAAATAAAACTCCCAAAGAGAGAGGGACAGAGAGAGAGAGAAAGAGAGAAAGGGAGGGAGGGGGAGAGAGATATAGGAGGGGTGTTACAAAAGTTCAATACCGGGGAGGTCAAAGAAAGAATATTTTGTATGCAGATTGAATTTACAGTAAAAAAGCATACATTATATCAGTAGCACTGACCACTTTTTTTTCTACATATTGGTATATATTGTATTCTTTAAATTTATGTTTACAGATGGGACAGTAGTTTTGGTTTGTCGACTTGATTTGATAGTCATCCAGAAGATTATTAAAGCATATTTCTGGGTGTGTTGGCATAGGGTCAGAGAGGGAAGACTTTGGATATTATACTTGTTTCAGGTCTCCTCATCCCCCTGCTATTTCTCTGCTCTGCTTCCCAGCCACCAGGAGAGGAGCAGCAATACTCCACCATGCCCTTCTGCCCTGATGTTCCTGCCTTGATCCCCACTCACCAGAGGCAGAGACCCCTGAAACTGTGAACCAAATTAGCCATCTCCTGATTATAATTGAAGACTAGAGACCAGTAGCAAAAGACAGTCTCTCTGAGATCTGGAATCAAGAAACCTGAAAAATAACAACCTGGAGAAGAGAGAGGAAAACAAAAGAAAGAAGTAGATCTACAAGAGAACTGATAAAAAACTAGAAAGTACAGCAAAGCTGGAAAAATGGAGGGCAGTGGAAAGAAAAGAATGAAGCAGTCTGGAAAGCTCAGCCCAGCTTTCTGAGAAGAAGGCCTGCCTGTGCTGACTTGGGGTAAGCTCAAAGACGGTCAAAAGCCCAGGGGAAAAACATCAGACGAGTCTATCAGTGGCGGCTTGGACTCCTCACCTCAGTGCCTACGTGCAATACAGAACTCAATAAGTTATTTGCTTTTCCCAGCTGACAACATGGGCAGGACCATGGCTCAGCTTGCATGGCTGTCACAGCCTGGGATGTATGCATAGCAGGGCCTCTTGAATTTCCAAACATGGGGAAAGAAATTAACACACAGTAAGGGAGGCATACAGAACTCCAAATAGTTACTCTCAGAAAATAACATCCCCACAATACCACAGTCAAAACTCAGAAATCCAACACAAGGACCGAATCTTAAAAGCTGTTATTAGAGAAAAGCAAAAAATACTTATAAAGGTAAACTCATTGTAATTACAGGGGATTTCTCAACAGAAACCTTAAAAAAAAAGGAGAGCTTGAAGTGAAGTGTCTCAAACCCTAAAAAGCAAACAACTTCCAACCCAGATTGCTATGTCCTCCAAAACTGCCTTTCAAAATTGGTGAAGAAATAAGGTATTTCCATGACAAAGAGCATCTTAAGTCCATAACAACAGAACTATTACTCAAAAAAAAGTTCTCAAGGATATCTTCTAACAAGACAGTGAAATCAATGTCAGACATCAAACGGAATAAACAGACCAGGCAGATTGAGCAGTTAAGCAGAAGGCACAGGGGGATTGGGAGGCAGAAGTTGGTTAACAACAGGAGGAAAATGCACTGACAGGAATCAGTAAACATCTTTGAGAAATAACTCAAACTGAATGGCCTCAACTCCCCAATCAAAAGAAATAGATTAGCAAATTGGATCAAAAATAAACAGTGTACTGTATATAAATTCTGATTTTTTTTTTTTTTTTTTTGGTACCAGGAATCAAACTTAAGACCTTGTGATTGCCAGGCAGGTGCTGCACCGCTGAGCTGCATCCCTGGCCCAGCATGCTGTGTATAAGAAATACATTTAATCCAAAAAGACTCATACATCAAGAATTAAAGGTTGGAAAATATTATGCCTTGCAACAGGAACTGGAAAACAAGTGCAACTGGCTATCCTATTTTGAGATGAAATGGATTCCAAGCCAGAAGTGACAAGAAGAGCAAAGAAGGTCACTTCATGCAAGGAAATAATTCAACAGGAGCTAACAATTATAAATATATATGCACTGAATATAATGGCATCAAACTTCATGAATAAATACTGTTGCTATTAAAAGATCAGATAAATATCAGCACAATGGTACTGGTGGATTGTGATACCTTTCTATCACAAATGGATCACCTAGACAAAAAATCAACAAAGAAATACCACAGCTGAACCATGCCTTTGAAAAAAGGGACTCACTAGATAACTGCAGAGTGTCCCACCTGATAAAAACAAGTACACATTCTCAGCAGCACATGGATCTCTCTCCAAAATATCCACAGAACAGTCCAGAAAGCATGCTTAAATATGTAGATATAAATGTAAAGAACTGAAATTCTCCCACGCCCACTGTCATGCACTAAAAGTAGAAATCAGCGGCAAAAAAGACATAAAATTGTGCCAACACATGGAAACTAAACAATGCATGTGTGGATAATCAATGGCTGGCAGAATAAATCAAGGAAAAATTGGACAGTTCGTAGACTCAGATGATAACGCCAGTACCACATAGGAGAACCAAAGGGACACAAGAAAAGCAGTCCTGAGAGAGAAGTTGATAGTTGTGAATGTCCACATTAGAAAAACAGAGTGACCCCAAACAATAATAAATACTGTTGTCCTAAAAAAGCAGAAGCAATCCAAATCCAAAGCTAGTGCAAGGAAGGCAATTATAAAGACCAGAGCAGATATTAATGAACTTGAAAGTAAAAAAATACAAAGAATCAATAAATGAAATAGTTGGTTTAAATAAAATAAAGTGCAAAACAAAAGGCAGATAACAGTAGTTAAAGAGCTAGACCTTTTGCAAAAGAGAAGATGACCAAGGTATGGAGGGACTTGGGAGGGCAGGGGAAAGGGATAACAATATATTCAGGTGTGCTATGTACATGTACTTACTTCCTATCATAACATACTGCAAATGTGTAGTAACAAAAAATTAAACCTTTACTTCTTTAAATGGCGGATATTATATACTTTGTCCCAGAAATTGGAAAGATGACCAAGAAAACAGACATATCTATAGATAAATTATAGATAGATCTAGATCTAGATATAAATGTGATATACCATATAGTATATTTAGTATGTATTTAATATTACAATACTTTCTCATCAGCTTTTTTTCAAATTTAATTTGAAAAGTCTTAAAAAATATTTTCCTAGCTGAGACAGGTGATCCTTCCAGTGACGTCAGAAGGCTGCACCTAACGGCGCTCTTCTTCCATCTCACTTCTACCAGTTTCTCCTTGCACCATTTCCTCTGAAGAAACTGTCCAATCACACATTATTTCTACATTTGTACTTTCACTGATTGTTTTGCTCCCTTATTTTATTGATATTTCCCCCCAGGAGACACCAAGAATTAGGAGAGCAGGCACTGTGTCTTTTCACTGATCTCTCTGGGAATGAGTACAGCGCTTGACACTCAAGAAACTTGATCAGCATTCACTTTGGGAGAATTAGGAGAGAGGCATTTTCTTCATTTATCTGTATGCACACAATTTGTGAATTCTGTTATTAGGGGTGTGTGTGTGTGTGTGTGTGTGTGTGTGTGTTTATGTTAAAACAAAGAACAGTTAATACTTAAATTTTTTGACCAAGTTTGGTAATTTGAACAACTTATTGTTCCAGCTTATATCTGGTAATCTGAACAACTAATTTGAAGACAACAATATGCAATATTAATACCATCGATGAATTCCTACCATCTTGTTTACTGGAGCTCTGTACTGTTTCTATTTTTTATATTATTTTTAATTCTCTTTCATTGTTTGATCAATCTTGCAGTCTATCATCTGGTAATCTGAGCAACTTCACTGAAGATAACAATAGGTAATGTAACAACCACTGTTAATTCCTATCATTCTCTTTTGAAACCCTATATCATTTTTATTGTTTTTGAGTTATTTTGTTTTTGTCTATGTGGTTCTCATTTTGATATTGTTTTTTATTTTCTTTAAAATAAAAAAGAAATCTTACATAAGATTAGAAAATTAACAGATTTAACATAATATTCAACAGATTTAACATAATCTAACATAATAAAATTAACAGATTAACATAATCTTATGTAAAATTAGAAAATTAACAGATGTTTTACTCAGTTTTCTCTCTCTTTTCAGAGCTTTACCAAAATCTAAAATTGCTTTTGACTTTTTAAAAGACTTTCTAAATTATTCATATTGGGTACCACAGAAATTAGCATAAGAGAAGGGCTAAAGCCCTAAACTTCGCATGCCCAATTTATAAATTCAGTGCATTCTTGAGACTGGTATCTTTAAATTCAGTTTTAATTTTTTTCAAAATTACTCTTCATGATGTGACTTTCTCTAAATAGTTTTCTAAATCATGTTAAGTTAGTATGCCACCAAAATTATTACTAGAGAATTGATTTTGAGGCTTACATCTTGAGAAGAGTGGAGAGAAAATGCTTCCTGTGCTTTTCATCTCCTTTCTCCACATGGAATTAGGCAAACAATACTTTGCCACACAAAATATTTAATGAACTAATTCCCCAAATTTCAGCACCCTGATTCTACAATTACGTATCTATAGTTTCCTTCAGTTCTCCCTTCCTGGAACTAATGACACTGTGCAAATGTAAGAAAAATTCAGACTGCTAGATCATGAAACACTGGAGCTTGCTTCTAGGATACAAAAACCATATACTTTAGATTTTGTTAATGTCTTTCCTTTTGCAAAAACTCTGAAGTTTGTATGCTTCTCATTTGTCTTTATGATGTGTCTACAGCTCATAGAGACAGAAAAAATTGCTAAAGTATTTGTTAGTCAAGGATATTATTTTTTCTCCTAAAGAATGTATATATTAACCTGATACATATTACAAAATTTGTAAAATATCTCTGCTCATGGTCTAATAAATGAAAATGTGTGAATGAGTAAACTTTATTGGAGACTTTTATTTTTAAAAGTTTGTAATATTATTTTAAGTTGTCAAAAAATACAGAAACAACGACTATGAAGATTAACCTAAGACTACATCTGCACAAAGCACAGGCATTGTACAAAGTTGATAAATATCTTAATGCACTTCAAAATCAGTATCTTAATGATAAAGAAAAAATAAGTCAAGTTTTATCCTTATTAATAATCATAGGATAATCTAATTTTCTTTTCTTAAACTAGCCAATCAAATCTGTTTTTCAAGAACATTGAAATGCATTTCTTTTTTTTTTAAGAGGCAAAAGAAGAGTTTATGAAGTAGAGCTACAGGAAAAACCTAAGAATAGAGTTCAGGTGCTCTGAGAAATATGGCGTGATGCAGTTGGGAACTAGGGATCATTTATGTTTCAAGTGGCGGAAGTTACGGAGTTTAATAATCTATAGTCTTAAAGTAAGATGTTGTAATCTAATGAAAACTGGGAGTATTTTTCTTTCTGGAGAATTTTCACATTCATTGTGATTCTTTGCGGTTGATGGTCATTTCCTAATAAAAGCTAATGTTGGCTTTGTAGTTGTTCTTTGAAAAGTACCCCAGTTGAGATGAATGTTTTCTCTCTAAAAGAACGTATAACTGCTTACTCCTGTTGCCACATCAGAAAATAACTCTCATCTTTCAAAAGATTTCCAATTAAAAAGGATCTTTTCCATGATTCCCTGAGGATTTACTAAGCCTCCGTGATAATATTAAGCCTCAGTAATGATGTAAACTGAAAAAGTTACTTCTCTGCTCTGTAGACCACACAAGATATTATCCTGAGGAACTTACTTGTGCTGATATTGTCAGACTTGCTGCTCTTTGGGGCTGGCCTCTCACACTGTGTGCCCGACCAGTTGGTAGAGCATCTGGAAAGATTCAAACAATAATAACACAAATTAGTGGATAACAAAGCCCAAGAGTCTAATGCAGGAATTCTAAATAAAATTATAAAGGAGACAGTCATCACAGATTCATGAATATTCAGTAGCTAATCCTGCTAACTTCCTGTATATTGTCAGTATGTTGAGGGTAACTTCAGTTGGACATTGCTTGTTAAATACATTTTAGAGTTTAGCTCTATTGCTATTTCTGAGTTCCACTTAAAATGACACATTTAATACCAATATTGAAATCATGGTTAAGAATTGGAAATTAATTTAAGAATTAATGAGGTTTATAAGCAACCACTTAGAAAAATTGAGCTTGCATATTAAGCAAATCCTTATGGATTAAGTTTCCATGTTTTGTTTTTCTGATGATTCAAAGTCCAAAGAGTAATTAACTACTAACCAGCAAATATTCATTTGTGTCAGGGCTTGAGAAGCACACTTTTTATTTTCCTACTCAGAGATTTAGAAATACAGTGCCTTCCTTTTCAAATCATGCCTATTAGCATGAAGTCAAGAGAATGTACGCAAATCTTTACTGAGAGAAGTTCATTTTTTTATAGACATCAGCACATTATCATGAAAACTCTAGTAAAGAATACAAATAAAGATCTGATTAAATTCTATCCTTTGAAAATAATTATAACCATATCATTAAGTGATGGAACCAAAATAAATTTTGGAGCAGTTATAGCTGTACTTAAACAATGTCACTGGCTAACACAGACGCTTCTGTGAATCTGACAAAGAAAATCCACAGAGAAGCAATTTAATTGGCCTCAGTTCTTATTTAAAATGACTGTCAAATATCACCATATCAAGAATACTTGTAAACAATAAAGGAACAGCATCCAGAACTATTCCAAGTGGATCTCTCTGGGCACAGTGGACCAAACTAAATAACTGCAATTTCAAGGTTTCTGTCAATTCTGTCACAGCCAATTCAGAGAGTTGAAGCTATTTTCTGAACTGGCCTTCGATGATACAATGTGCATTATTTGTGATTTTTATGAAGGCAGCAAATACCATAAAATCATCATACTGACAAATATAAGTCATTAACACAGAACTTTGTTTCCAAAAAGCATATAATAACTACAGCATAATTGACAATTATGTTACTACTTGAGTATAGTTATTTGATTAATAATGATAAATTATAAAACTATGAATATGGAACATGATTTAAATGAAAATTAATACTGTTATTTATATTGTGTTTCAGGTCATTACCCATGCATTAGCCAAATTCTTGACCAATTATTCATAAAAGGCTTATATGTTATGTAATCTTCCATACATTATATTTATGAGAAACGGTTGTATAAGTAAATCATCAAAACATAAATAAATTTTAAGTCAAAGCCTATGAATAAGAAGTGGGATAATGGAGAGAAGAGCACATTTTCACCAAGTAAGGATAAAATGAATCATGAAAAAAATTATTTTAAAAAATACTTTTTAATCCTACTTCGTGTTTTTTCAGATGAATGATATAGAAACAATGTTACAATTCTTCAGATATTCCAATATTTGACATAATCCACAGCATAATTCAAAATAAAATGCTTAGGAATATTTTGCAAACACGTTCTCAAGGTGATTCTGAGGATACAAAATTCTTTTGTTGTGTGTAGCTTTACATCTGTCAAGACTTCATAATTGCCCACTAAGAATGTCTTAAACGCTCTAGTGAAAAACTAATAATGATTTCTCAATGATTTATTTGTAGAGCTGATGCATACAAAGCTAAATGTGCAGAATTACATTATTTATTACAGTACCAAATGTGCTCTTTCATTACCTCATTTAAAACAGCAGATTGGTATTCATCTTAGATCAAAGCAGTGACCGGAGATGTATTTTATAGTGCTATAAGAGATATGAACCTCTGGAGCTCATCATTACATTGAAATGCTTCATTGTCAGGAAGTGGAATTGGAACATTTAATGTTAACTGATCAGATTACATTCTACCACAAGTATCATGTATTTTAAATACTTTAGGACATTATGAAAAATATAACTTTAGAGCTATCCACAGAAGAGAAGGTAAAGTATAGGGTGATTCTTCTTCTAAATTGGGGAATTATTTAAGTAGGATAAATAGTATTGTTTAACAGGGAGGTATAATTTACTAATTTATCCATGTCTTATAATCCAGTTCTTAAAACACATGAAAGAAGTCACCTGCCAATGGTCATCATCCTCTTCTCTTAAATTATGGAAGCACATTTAGCTCCTAAACTTCAGGGGATATTTTGATTATTACATACTAAAAATAACTATCAGTGACTGAACTGGATAAATAATTTTAATAGTTATACATCTTAATCAAATAATAATCACTTCACAATACTTCCTTCTTCTACTTATAAAATAATATTTTATGACCAAAGATAAAATATGTTCCACTGTCTTGCATTTGTTCCAACCTTAAAAAATAATCTCTTTAGAGGTATTAAATCAAATAGAAATCATTATTCTCATTGCCTACCTTAGAAAATTACAATTTAAGGCATTTGCTGCTCCACAAGTTTTTCTTCCAATGGTTGATTTAAGACCAAGTATTTTTATCATTTTCATAAAAATTCATAAATCTTCATACTCTAAGTAGACTACAATGATCAAAGCCATTAATAGCGGAACATTTAACGAATGGAATGTGTGCAAATCATCAAAATTCCCTGTCCAATTCCTCACTGAGTTATTTGCATAAGTGCTGACTATAATCTCTCTCTCTCTCTCTCTCTCTCTCTCTCTCTCTCTCTCTCTCTCTCTCTCTGTCTCTGTTCTTTCACTCTCCAGGTTTCCTCAAGCATATTTCTCAGTCAATCCTCTAGTCATCTTTAAACCTGTACTACTGCAACCCACTGCTCCCTGTGTTTACCCAACATCAACTCTCCTCAAGTTCTCTCCACATGGTATTCACAAGCAATTTTTCTTTCTCCTCAGCATCACAAACATCTTTGCAGCATTCATTTTAAAATTATGCTGCAATTGTTTCCCTCTGCCCCTAAGTTTAGAACAATGAAAATCTACTTTATCTTATCACTCTGCCATACTGACTTTTTTAAAACTTTCACAAATTATAGCTAAATACTGTTGGATTACAGATAGAGACATAAATTATTATGGGTCTAGTCAAATCACGCATTCTTCTTTCTGTTTATCATTATCTGAAGGCAATGTTTCCAGCAGCTGAGTACAGCCAGTAGCTGACTGATTAGAGGTTATTGGTTTAACGTTCTTTAACTTTTCCCCTTCTTTTCTAAGACATTGAGTTTAAGGGGAAAAAATTTACTGCTACATTTTTTAAATTTTTTGTTATTCTACCTCCATAGTAATTGAATATATAAAATACTCAAGTGTTTTATGATATTTCTTTACATTGTAAATGAGAATAATTATCCTTGACTGAAATGTGTTACAACTCAGGGTTATCAGGTAAGAGTAAATTCATAAAGTATGCTGGGATTGTGAACAAGAATTTGAATCTTAGCAAGGTAAATCTGATGGAAGTAATTCATAAATCATATTTTAAGAAATACATGAGTTATATATCATACTCCAAAAGATGTCATTCTTATATCAGATACTATTCTACAGATTTTTATTCTTTGTATGAGAATAATAAAACATACCCAGCATGATTGTACAAAAGAATAAATAACCTAAGCAAAACTTGTGTATAGGTATGGAAAACTGAGTGAGGTATTTTAGCTATTTTAAAAATTAATTCTTATCCAAATATCACCATAAGAAAAATGTGGTTAGTTAATTTACCATGTCCCTTACACTTTACATAATTATTTTATAGCTATGATTCCTTTGTCTCTATTATAATTTTCTGCACCAAAGTGAATATCCAGTGTAAAGGCAAAAGTGCATGTATTATGAGAAAGCACAATAAACACTTTTAGAGTATCAAAATAAATTTGGTAAATATGAGATTGAAATATAATATTTAACATGGAATTTATTACATTTAATAGCACAAATGTAAGACCTATAATTAAGCTGTCCAAAATAATGATAGTTTTGAAGTAATACTGTGATTTTTACAAAGAGAATTCAAATTAGATGAACAAGGTTGAATATGTGTTAAAATCTTTACGTACTGTTTTTCACAATAATGATGATCAATTTATAAAAACTGTTTCTGTCATTTTTTGCAGAAATATGATTCAGAGTCCCTCACTTTGGGTGGACTTTCAGATAAAATAATGATCTTAATACCTTCTTTCTCTTCTCATCAAATTTAAAGGTCATGGGACTCTCCCGACCGCAGTGAAGTCAGTGCAATTTGAAATTGAAGTTCTCCTTTTATATATGTGTGTGAGGCTGCCCTTCTAACTATAATGACAGAAGCACTTGGAAAGAAAAATCTTTTAATATACCCTTTTCTTTCTCCACACCGGAAAAATCATTGTCGCAAAGGGGTGAAACAAGTTGGAAAACTTGAGCAAATGGTCATGAATGATTGAGTGCTACCAGATCTTATTTTTGAAACTATAAATTAAAAAAGAATTGCACATCATGTGTCATCATTTCCACTAAAGTATGTTTATACAGTAAAGATAAAATAGAGAAAATGTCACTTGAAAAATATCTTTTATGAATTCTGCAAATTTTACTCTTTTGATGTTGAGGAATGACTATATTTACATGATACTCTTGACTCAGAAGTTTTATCCTCTATGTAGTTTGCAGAACATTTTATGCCCTCTCCTTTGGGTACACCAGCATGGCAAAATGTAAAAATTTTCCTTGTATTTGGGGAGAAATATTTAGGAATTTGAACTAATGTTTTATTTTTTTAAATGTTTTCATCTGTTATAACATCTTTAGATAAAACTATTGCATATATTTTTTTAACCTGTTTCATTTTCACCTGTAATTTTGCATGAAGTTCAATTAATGTTTGCTGAACTTTCAATACTCATGGATAGAAATTTATCCAGTGTATGAAATGAAGAACACTTTCAAGTAATTTTCCCGCATAAATACACTAGTAAGTGGTAAATAAAATGTAATATTATTTTATCATATTTTAATGATAATTGCATTACCTTTTTAATTCAGTGCAGCAGTAGGGAGACATAACTTTTTATTTATTTTTCATGCTCAGGCCATTAATAGGCTTTAAATAGGGAGGTCCAAAAATACTTTAAATAAGGAAGTCAAATCAAATGAACACTTTATTATTTTTGGTACTTGGAATCGAACTCAGGACCTTGTGCTTGCCAGGGAGGCACTTGTGCTGTTGAGAGATATCCTTGGCCTGAAGCACATTTTTCTGAGCAGAAAAAGTAGAGAAATTACCATATCGGATCAGACTTGCAAAAAGTAATGCCCAATAATCTGCCCCTATTGATGAGATTGAAGGACATATCATTAAGTGGCATTATACATTTCTTATAACAAAATTTTTTTTTGTGGTGGGTCTATGATACTGCAGAGAGCTAAATCCAATATATCTTCAGACCCATTATTTATAAGCTCATCTAAAATACAAAAATAATAATATAACCTTGATGATGACCCCACACAATTTTGAATTGCCACAATTTATATTTTCTTGATTTATTTGGTTGTTTGTGTTTTTTTTCCCCACAAAATGGTTGGTACTATAATTTCTGTTGTCCTGGTACTGTCAACCAAATATGACTGTCAATTTTTATATGGCTATGAAATACATGGTATGATTTTCTGAAAAAAATCTCAAGTCAGTAACTTAAATTTCTGGTTGATGCCATGTGTATACTTGATTCCATATTATAATAATGAATCATAACATCTACTATGAAATAGCTTCTTTAAGTGTGAATTATCACTGTAAAGATTAAGCCAAAAATTAATCTATTTTAGTATGAATAAATGTTGGTCAGATGGAGTATTTGCTTTCTGAAAAGCAAATAAATTTTGATTTGATAAAGTAACAACAGTTATGGCTTTTTCAATAAACTTTATTTTAGGCAAGGTAAAAGCTAATGAGATGTTTCAGTTAAAGAATTGGCCTTCAAAGAAATAAAAATCAATAAAGTGGATTGCATAGAGTGATTTAGTATAAAAAGTATGGAGAGATATAAAAGAAAGGATAAACTATGGTTTCTCAAATGTGATGCATAAAGCAAGTTTGTTAAGAAATGTAAAATTCTATGCAGTGTGTTTATACAGAAATGGTTAATAAAGTATTAATGATGACAATGCATATATAGGAAATGAAATTTTTAGTGATGAAAACTTTTTACCATGTACATAATATCCAGAATTTTTTTTATCAAAGAAGATCAGAAAGGTGTTCTTAGAATAAGTAGACTACATCTACTCAAATGAATATTTTACATGCATCAAACAAAAAGAAAAAGGAATAATGCTAAAGTTAGAATTAAGTAATATTGTGGCCACAGCTGAAGACAAAAAAGAGGCTACTGAATTGGAAAGAGTGGTTATAATTGTAGAGTGAAAGGTGGCAAGAAAAACTGAATGTGTGCTGCAGTACTGGCAGAAAGTTCCCAAGATAAATGTCCAATTCCAAAGTTGGTTTAAAACATATCTAAGGAGGGGAAATCTTTATCCTTCCTGCCATGCAGACGAACTACCTTGAGATCTGTATATGTCTTGTGTAGTACAAATTAATAGTAGACAATATAGACTTTTTTTCTGTGAAAACTCAACAAAGACATTTCATAACTCTTAGAACTTCTAAGGAGCAAGGTGATCAAAAATAATGATGGTGATGTCTGGCATATGGGATGGCTGCTATTACACTGCTCAAATTATGTTACATTGTGCAATGTGTTACCATAAATGTCAAATAAGTACAAAGTTGTGGCAATGGTGGGCTATCAGGAGATGTTATTACAATGGTTTAAATATGTGTCTTCTGACATAAAATACACAGCTTCAATAGTCTGAAAATATCCAGTTCACTTTCCATAACAAAGTCCATGCACTGATATGCTGTGGTTAGCCACTTCTTAAGTTGATATCTAGTACCACTGGGAAATAAATCCATTATAGAAATGAATATTTCCTGTGCAGTACTTAGGCATAGCCCCTACTCTAGTTATAACATTTCTTGATTACCCCCATATCCTCCCAAAGGGAACATAAAAGCTTTGCAGAACAGAACAATTCCATCAGTTTCGACTCCCCGTTTACTACAGTTCAGCGACTCTCAAAATGCAGGACTTACACCTTCGGAAGATGTTTTATGTAGTTTTAATTGTTTAAAAATAAAAGAAGTAGTCAAAAATGTAAATGAAATAGTCTGAAATAAAATAAGCAACATTTGCTAGACCAGCTCTAGTATGAATTAAATTTGTTCATCTCATATAAATGCTAAATCATTACAAAACACCAGATTTATTTATCATCTATAGGAACATTTCAGGGGCAGAAAGACGTGAAAACTTATAACAAAATATTCCCTTTAACATTCATTTCTTTTCTAATCCTTGATTACTTTTCTTAGACTCAAGGTGAGAAGGTTTATGTGGATGATGATCTTAAAATTGATGCAGTAAGTGTCTTCAGTAAATCTAAAGTACTTTGAAGTGTTTTTTTAAATTATACAGATAACTGCAACTTTGAGGTCAATTGCAAGTTTGTGTATATAGTTGAGCGGCTTGCAATCAGAGATACATTATCTTCTATTCTTGTATGTATTTCTATATGCATTCATAAATATCTATGTTTTTGGTTTGGTTTTTTTTTGGTACTGGGAATCGAACTCAGGACCTGCACTTGCCAGGAAGGCACTTGTGCCGCTGAGCTATATCGCTGGCCCACATTCATAAATATGTAAATATGAATATTCCTATAATAATGTTTGATTATGATTTCTTAAAGGTAGAGATCTATTATTATATATATATATATTCATGCATTTTTCAGGATGTGGCACAATGTACATATACATAACCAATAAATATACTTGACACATAATGCATGGATGCACAGAGGAGGCACTGTTGAACACAAATGAATGTACGTACATGCGGGTGGAAAGTTCCATGCTCTGTTCTCTAAACTATGTGTGATACCACTCCCAGGTAAATGCTCTGAGCTAGTGACTTTTCTCTGCAAGTGATGTTAGTGCATTAGGTAAAATATTCTACATAACAGAAACGGCAAATTTTTATTCTTAATTTCATTAATGCATTTGTCAATTCTTCTATTTATATGTGCATGATTAGATTCTAGCAATATCGACATGAATAAATTTTGCTCACTTAATCAGAGAAATTGTGTATCATTTAGTTCTTGTCTCAGAATGCAGAGAACTAAGAAACTGTAATCTTTTTATTAGAAAAATATCAACTATTAAGGTGGTTGTTGGATACATTGATATGGAAACTAGTTTTATATGTAAAACAAACAAATCTACAAATAAATATACATTAATTCCATCAATTAAATGGAATAATTGCTTAAAATTAAAGTTCCAGTATGTGACCCTTCCATCATGAATGAATTTTGTAATCAGGCAGGCCCCAGCAGAAATCTAAACTCCCCACTTAACAAAGGGTCTTTGATCAATTCACCTCATTTCAAGTTTTACATTTCTAATAACGAAGATTAATCCCTTCAGTCTTTGTCACATACTCCCTCAGATATAGCCTCTTATGTTCTAACCTTTGATTTTCCTTTTCCTCAATTTTTCTATTTCTTATTTTTACTTATAAAGTTTTTGTGGTTTTCTTTCAGTACCCCACATCTTTTCATTCTTCCATCTTTTTTTCTTCTTCTCTCCCTCCCTCCCTTTTTCCTTCTTTCTTTTCTTCCTTCTCTTTATTTTTCAACTTTGCAGAACAAATTGAACGTTTTAAAAGCAAAAGTAATTCAGATTTTCTTGTCAGATTTGTATTCCATACATATTTTAGATGTCATGTGAGTTTAATGAAAGTTTGTGAATATTATTGAATAAAATGAAACATATAATTACTGTATTTGATACAGTAGTAACAATATAACTATGTTCACTAATTTTGATTTCCCATGGAGCAAATGTGAGACAGTGTCTCTATATTTTTAGACTGAAGACTGTTTTTGCTACTATTCTAGTGTTAAAAGGATAAATGATTTTTTTTATGAAATTACATCATAAAGCATTTTAAATTTACTTTTTACTCTCAAGTTAGTGTGGCTGGTTAATAATGACTCTAATCCTCTTGTGAAACAGTACAAAGTAAATTTGGGATGACACAATAGATTGAAAGTTGACTGATGTAATTTTATTGACTTTTTCAAACATGAAACATTAAAAAGAAATAAATACTTGTTGTTAGAAACAAAGTTATGCAATATTCTAAAAATAAGGAGTATGGCCCAGCATGGTCTATAATCCACCACTCAGAATGCTGAGGTAGGAAGAATGCTATGAGTTCAAGGCCTGAGTCCTGGGCTAAAAGTAAGTTCCAGACTAGCATGAATTGCATAGTGAAATGCTGTCTCAAAAAGACAAAAAAAGGGGACCCAGCACCCATCTCCACCAGAGGAACCCAGGTGCTTGGTCCTTCTCTACACCACTGGACCAGGCCACCAAAGGAACTACAACCATACAGTAGGACTGGGACTAGGTCACACAATGGACAGGTGAGACTAGCAAGAAAGAAAAGTCTGAAATATGAGCCAACAGTTGGTAAGTTAGGTGAACCAGCATTGTACTTAGGAAGAAGGACACACAGAATTGACACAGCTGGGTGGGAGTTCTACCTTTCTTTCTTTGTTAAATATATATAAAATTTTATTTTATTTTATT